>NC_086449.1:844515763-844815763 GCF_028390025.1 Pseudophryne corroboree
CGGGAGGGCGGGCGGGCATAAAATGCATGGCAAGAGGAAGTCTAGGAAAATGGCCCCCACCTATATACTATCCTAAGACCCTCCTATTAAGCTTGATGCACAACCTTCCAATCCAATAGGAAAAAAACCAACAGGGAAAACTGATCTGCCTAGCAACTGCTTAGTCATTTAACAACCAATCACAAAAAGTTGATCGCTTATATGGCCTCAGGCTTATGCAGCCTTCAGCTTATCTAACACTGCTACAGCACAGCACAATCTCTGCACGATATAATATTACTACAGCACCACGCTATCCCTGCGTGGTATAACAATGCTACAGCACCACGCAATCCTTGCACGATATAACACTGCTTTAGCACTGCACAATCACTGTACAATGGCCCTCATTCCGAGTTGATCGGTCGCAAGGCGAATTTAGCAGAGTTACACACGCTAAGCCGCCGCCTACTGGGAGTGAATCTTAGCTTCTTAAAATTGCGACCGATGTATTCGCAATATTGCGATTACTAACTACTTAGCAGTTTCAGAGTAGCTTCAGACTTACTCTGCCTGTGCGATCATTTCAGTGCTTGTCGTTCCTGGTTGACGTCACAAACACACCCAGCGTTCGCCCAGGCACTCCCACCGTTTCCCCGGGCACTCCTGCGTTTTTTCCGGAAACGGTAGCGTTTTCAGCCACACGCCCCTGAAACGCCGTGTTTCCGCCCAGTAACACCCATTTCCTGTCAATCACATTACGATCGCCGGAGCGATGAAAAAGCCGTGAGTAAAATTACTTTCTTCATAGTAAAGTTACTTGGCGCAGTCGCAGTGCGAACATTGCGCATGCGTACTAAGCGGATTTTCACTGCGATGCGATGAAAAATACCGAGCGAACAACTCGGAATGAGGGCCAATATAACACAGCACTGTGCAGTCCCTGAATAATATAAAACACTGCACAGTCCCTGCACAATATAAATCAGCACTGCGCAGTCCCTGCATGATATAACTCAGCACTGCGCAGTCCCTGCACTGTATAACTCGGCACTGCACAGTCCCTGCATGATATAACTCAGCACTGAGCAGTCCCTGCATGATACTGTATAACTCAGCACTGCACAGTCCCTGCATGATATAACTCAGCACTGCGCAGTCCCTGCATGATACTGTATAACTCAGCACTGCGCAGTCTCTGCATGATATTACTCAGCACTGCACAGTCCCTGCATGATTTAACGCAGCACTGCGCAGTCCCTGCACTATATAACTCAGTACTGCGCAGTCCCTGCATGATATAACTCAGCACTGCGCAGTCCCTGCATGATATTACTCAGCATTGCACAGTCCCTGCATGATTTAACGCAGCACTGCGCAGTCCCTGCACTATATAACTCAGTACTGCGCAGTCCCTGCATGATATAACTCAGCACTGTGCAGTCCTTGTACTATATAACTCAGCACTGCGCAGTCCCTGCATGATGTTACTCAGCACTGCGCAGTCCCTGCATGATGTTACTCAGCACTGCGCAGTCCCTGCATGATATAACTCAGCACTGCGCAGTCCCTGCATGATAAAACTCAGCACTGCGCAGTCCCTGTTCAATATAACTCAGCACTGCGCAGTCCCTGCATGATATAACCCAGCACTGCGCAGTCCCTGCACGGGTGGACAGATAGGGAATTTGCACACGTAAGAGATAGAGATTGCTGCATAGACAACACATTGATGTGATAATAATGACTGTAGAAAATATTCAAACCTAATATAATTCATCCCCTAATAAATAACTGACGGGGGGCGGTCTTTGGCTCTCTCCGTAATGATGTATATTCAGTCCTTATACCTGGAACCTCCCATTATTTAGAATGTTTCTGAAAAACAATTAAAAGACAAGAAAAAGAAGTAAATGGATCTATGATGTCACCTAAATAATGATAAACGAGTGAAATCTGCATTTCTGTGTAATTATCCCAGTCTCCGCTGTCTTCTCCCATTACTGACACCAGCTCAGACAGCAGAGCCGGGGTGACCGTATTACACCTTATTACACCCCGCACAGAGGAATACATCGCCCAGGCTCCATCAGGATATCATTCATTACATAGTCTGTCATCTCTTTTAAATACTTTTCTCCATAATCTCAGCTTCCACAAAATTATCATAATTGATTTTCTTTAATATGCAATTTACTGTATTTATTTCAATTATACTTCAAAACGCATAGTCATTGTTCTGCAATCACAAACCTGATTACACGATGGAATCACGCAAAATGATTCCGTAGGAGCTATTAGGGACAATTAGCATAAAACAAGTCAAGAAGAAAGTGAAGTCTCTGAGTTTTCAATGGAAAGTCATGTGATGCTTAAAGGTCAAAATGAGCCTTCACCTGGCACTGTCACTTATATATACGTGAAGTTCTTATACGTGGCAGGATGACCACCACTCATGTGACACATAGCAGGATGACCACCACCCATGTGACACATAGGATGACCAACACTCATGTGACACATAGGATGACCACCACTCATGTGACGCATAGCAGGATGACCACCACTCATGTGACACATAGCTGGATGACCACCACTCATGTGACGCATAGGATAACCACCACTCATGTGACACATAGCAGGATGACCACCACTCATGTGACACATAGCAGGATGACCACCAATCATGAGACACATAGCTGGATGACCACCACTCATGTGACGCATAGGATGGCCGCCACTCATGTGACACAGCAGGATGACCACCAATCATGAGACACATAGCTGGATGACCACCACTCATGTGACGCATAGGATGACCACCAATCATGAGACACATAGCTGGATGACCACCACTCATGTGACGCATAGGATGACCACCAATCATGAGACACATAGCTGGATGACCACCACTCATGTGACGCATAGGATGGCCGCCACTCATGTGACACAGCAGGATGACCACCAATCATGAGACACATAGCTGGATGACCACCACTCATGTGACGCATAGGATGACCACCACTCATGTGACACATAGCAGGATGACCACCACTCATGTGACACATAGCTGGATGACCACCACTCATGTGACGCATAGGATGACCACCAATCATGAGACACATAGCTGGATGGCCGCCACTCATGTGACGCATAGGATGGCCGCCACTCATGTGACACAGCAGGATGACCACCAATCATAAGACACATAGCTGGATGACCACCACTCATGTGACGCATAGGATGACCAACACTCATGTGACACATAGCAGGATGACCACCACTCATGTGACACATAGGATGACCACTAATCATGAGACACATAGCTGGATGACCACCACTCATGTGACACATAGCTGGATGACCACCACTCATGTGACACATAGCTGGATGACCACCACTCATGTGACACATAGGATGACCACCACTCATGTGACACATAGGATGACCACCACTCATGCGACACACAGGATGACCACCACTCATGTGACACACAGGATGACCACCACTCATGTGACACATAGCTGGATGACCACCACTCATGTGACACAGCAGGATGACCACCAATCATGAGACACATAGCTGGATGACCACCACTCATGTGACACATAGGATGACCACCACTCACGTGACACATAGCAGGATAACCAACACTCATGTGACACACAGCAGGGTGACCACCACTCATGTGACACATAGCAGGATGACCACCACTGATGACACATAGCAGGATGACCACCACTCATGTGACACATAGCAGGATGACCACCACTCATGTGACACATAGCAGGATATA
This sequence comes from Pseudophryne corroboree, assembly GCF_028390025.1. Classification (NCBI taxonomy): domain Eukaryota; kingdom Metazoa; phylum Chordata; class Amphibia; order Anura; family Myobatrachidae; genus Pseudophryne; species Pseudophryne corroboree. The sequence goes on from NC_086449.1 coordinate 844,519,539, forward strand.
TGACACATAGCAGGATGACCACCAGTCATGAGACGCATAGCAGGATATGTGACACATAGCAGGATAACCACCACTCATGTGAAACAGCAGGATTACCGCCACTCATGTGACACATAGAAGGGTGACACCACTCATGTGACACATAGCAGGATGACCACCAGTCATGTGACACATAGCAGGATTACCACCACTCATGACACATAGAAGGATGATCACTTATGTGACACATAGTATGACCACCATTTATGTGACACATAGGATGACCACCATTAATGTGACACATAGCAGGATGAACACCACTCATGAAACATAGCAGGAGGACCAACACTCATGTGACACATAGCAGGATGACCACTACTCATGTGACACATAGCAGGATGACCACCACTCATGTGACACATAGGATGACCACCACCCATGTGACACATAGCAGGATGACCACCACTCATGTGACACATAGGATGATTACCACTCATGTGACATATAGGATGACCACCACTCATGTGACACATATGATGACCACCACTCATGTGACACATAGTAGGAAGACCACTACTCATGTGACACAGCAGGATGACCACCACTCATGTGACACATAGAAGGACCACCACTCATGTGACAAATAGGATGACCACCACTCATGTGACAAATAGGATGACCACCACTCATGTGACAAATAGGATGACCACCACTCATGTGACAAATAGGATGACCACCACTCATGTGACAAATAGCAGCATAACCACCACTCATGTGACACATAGCAGGATAACCACCACTCATGTGACACATAGCAGGATGACCACCACTCATGTTACACATAGCAGGATGACCACCACTCATGGGACACATAGCAGGATGACCACCACTTATGTGACACATAGCAGGATGACCACCACTCATGACACATAGCAGGATGACCACCACTCATGACACATAGCAGGATGACCACCACTCATGTGACACAGCAGGATGACCACCACTCATGTGACACAGCAGGATGACCACCACTCATGTGACACATAGGATGACTAACACTCATGTGACACATAGGAGGATGACCACCACTCATGTGACACATAGGATGACCACCATTTATGTGACACATAGCAGCATGACCACCACTCATGTGACACATAGGATGATCACCACTCATGTGACACATAGCAGGATAACCACTACTCATGTGACACATAGCAAGATATTTGACACATAGCAGGATGACCACCACTCATGTGACACAGCAGGATGACCACCACTCATGTGACACATAGCAGGATAACCACCACTCATGTGACACATAGGATGACCACCACCATTAATGTGACACATAGCAGGATGACCACCACTCATGTGACACATAGCAGGATGACCACTACTCATGTGACACATAGCAGGATGACCACCACTCATGTGACACATAGCAGGATGACCAACACTCATGTGAAATATAGCAGGATAACCACCACTCATGTGACACATAGGATGACCACCACCATTAATGTGACACATAGCAGGATGACCACCACTCATGTGACACATAGCAGGATGACCACTACTCATGTGACACATAGCAGGATGACCACCACTCATGTGACACATAGCAGGATGACCAACACTCATGTGAAATATAGCAGGATAACCACCACTCATGTGACACATAGGATGACCACCACCATTAATGTGACACATAGCAGGATGACCACCACTCATGTGACACATAGAAGGATAACCACCACTCATGTGGCAAATAGGATGACCACCACTCATGTGACAAATAGCAGCATAACCACCACTCATGTGACACATAGCAGGATGACCACCACTCATGTGACACATAGCAGGATGACCACCACTCATGTGACACATAGCAGGATGACCAACACTCATGTGACACATAGCAGGATGACCAACACTCATGTTACACATAGCAGGATGACCAACACTCATGTGAAATATAGCAGGATGACCACCACTCATGTGACACATAACAGGATGACCACTACTCATGGGACACATAGCAGGGTGACCACCACTCATGACACATAGCAGGATGACCACAACTTATGTGACACATAGCAGGATGACTACCACTTATTTGACACATAGCAGGATGACTACCACTTATTTGACACATAGCAGGATGACCACCACTCAAGACACATAGCAGGATGACCACCACTCATGTGACACAGCAGGATGACCTCCACTTATGTGACACATAGCAGGATGATCATCACTTATGTGACACACAGGATGACCACAACTCATGTGACACAGCAGGATGACCACCACTCATGTGACACAGCAGGATGACCACCACTCATGTGACACATAGCAGGATAACCACCACTCACGTGACACATAGGATGACCACCACCATTAATGGGACACAAAGCAGGATGACCACCACTCATGTGACACATAGCAGGATGACCACCACTCATGTGACACATAACAGGATGACCACTACTCATGGGACACATAGCAGGGTGACCACCACTCATGACACATAGCAGGATGACCACCACTCATGTGACACATAGGATGACCACCACTTATTGTTTCTCTCCAGAGTTTATTGATCTAATTCTGACATTGTTTGAATTGATTCTCACAAAAAATTTCTTTTTATATAATGATCAATTTTTCCTACAGGTCATGGACTGCGCGATGGGGTCTTGCGCAGCCCCGGTGTATGCAAACATTGTGATGTTCGCCATTGAACACAATTTATTTTTTAGTGATGCTGCCATTATGGAGAACCTTGTTCTATATACACGCTATATTGATGACCTGTTAATCATCTGGCGGGGTGATGTTATGGACTTGATAAATCTTGTCGAGTCACATAACGGTGGTACATGCCCCATTAAATTTACTTATACATCTGATCAGCAACAGATTGCGTTCCTAGATGTCCTTATCTCCCTTAAAGATAATCAGATTAACACCATGGTCTACACTAAACCTACTGACCGTAACACTTTTTTGCAAGCCCAGAGTTGTCACCCCAAAAGTCTTATTAGAGGTGTTCCTTTTTCACAAATGATACGCATACATCGTATCAACAACCAGATTGAAACCTCAATGGCACAGATTGATATGCTGATAGAAAAATTTATACGCAGGGGTTATTCCCGTAAGGAATTACTAGCCACTAAGGAGAGAGTGTTGAGGATTGACAGAAATACACTGTTGCACTCCCATCGTGCCAATAAAGATCTTGATAGACCGAGGATTCCTTGGGTGAACAAATTTAATCCAGCATCCCCTACTATTAACCATATTTCAAAAAAATTATGGCCGATTGTTGAGTCTGATTCATCACTCCCGTTACAACAACATAGTCTCATGCCTTGTTATTCAAGAGGACGCAATTTGCGCGATTTCCTCGTTAAAACAGATGTAGCACCTCTTATGAAAACTGCCACTGCTTCTAAAAAAACTGGCTGCATTCGATGTACTTGTGTTACCTGCCAATTTTTGATTGCAGGCAATTCATTCTGCCATCCACACACGGGTAGCAAGATTAAAATACACCACCTTCTTACATGTAATTCCACTTATGTGGTTTATCAATTGTTATGCCCCTGTGGATTGAGCTATGTGGGTAAAACTGAGCGCAAATTTAAAGAGCGCATGACGGCACATCGATCTGCCATACGTCATGCACTTGAAACTGGTAAAAGTGACCAACCTGTGGCACGGTACTTCTCTGAATTTAAACACCCTTTAAATAGTCTTAGATACCGCATGATAGATCACATTCCCCCTTCCAAACGTGGTGGTGACCGGGGGCGCAAGCTATTGCAGTGCGAGACACGCTGGATTATACGCCTTGATGTTATCATTCCTAAAGGTCTCAATGAATCTATTAACTATGCTTGCTTTTTATAACATCATGTTCTTTGTCATGCTATTTTTTACACTAGGGGGTAAATTTACTAAGCTCCCGATTTTGACCGAGATGCCGTTTTTTCATCAAAGTGTCATCTCGGTAATTTACTAAGCAATAATCACGGCAGTGATGAGGGCATTCGTAATATTTTGAAGTCCTAGGAAAAAAATCACGAATGAATACACCATCGGTCAAAACGCGGCTGTTTAAGTATGAATCTCGGTCATTTACTAAGAAGTGCAAAGCAAAAAACAAACAAACACTGCCGTGAAAAATTACAACTCGTTAAAAAGTGCTAAAAAAAAACAGACCTTTTTTTTAAATTCGTGATTGGATAGGCATGCACGGATCCATGAGATCCGTGCATGTATATCAGTGGGAAGGGGTGGGAAAGTGCTTATTTTTTCAAAAAAAATTGCGTGGGGTCCCCCCTCCTAAGCATAACCAGCCTCGGGCTCTTTGAGCCGATCCTGGTTGCAGAAATATGGGGGAAAAATTGACAGGGGTTCCCCCATATTTAAGCAACCAGCATCGGGCTCTGCGCCTGGTCCTGGTTCCAAAAATACGGGGGACAAAAAGAGTAGGGGTCCCCCGTATTTTTAAAACCAGCACCGGGCTCCACTAGCTGGACAGATAATGCCACAGCCGGGGGTCACTTTTATACAGTGCCCTGCGGCCGTGGCATCAACAATCCAACTAGTCACCCCTGGCCGGGGTACCCTGGGGGAGTGGGGACCCCTTCAATCAAGGGGTCCCCCCCCCCAGCCACCCAAGGGCCAGGGGTGAAGCCCGAGGCTGTCCCCCCCCATCCAATGGGCTGCGGATGGGGGGGCTGAAAGCCTTTGTTGTAAAAGAAAAGATATTGTTTTTAGTAGCAGTACTACAAGTCCCAGCAAGCCTCCCCCGCATGCTGGTACTTGGAGAACCACAAGTACCAGCATGCGGCAGAAAAACGGGCCCGCTGGTACCTGTAGTACTACTACTAAAAAAATACCCAAATAAACACAAGACACACACACCGTGAAAGTATAATTTTATTACATACATACACACATACATACATACATACTTACCTTATGTTCCCACGCAGGTCGGTCCTCTTCTCCAGTAGAATCCAAGGGGTACCTGTTGAAGAAATTATACTCACGAGATCCAGGGGTCCAGGGTCCTCGGGGAATCCAGGTGTAATCCACGTACTTGAAAAAAATAACAAAACGGACACCCGAGCCACGCACTAAAAGGGGACCCATGTTTTGCACATGGATCCCCTTTTCCCGACTGCCAGAAACCCACTCTGACTGATGTCTAAGTGGGTTTCTTCAGCCAATCAGGGAGTGCCACGTTGTAGCACTCTCCTGATCGGCTGTGTGCTCCTGTCCTAACTGACAGGCGGCACACGGCAGTGTTACAATGTAGCGCCTATGCGCTACATTGTAACCAATGGTGGGAACTTTGTGGTCAGCGGTGACGTCACTTTAGGTCAACCGCAGGGCAGAAAGTTCCCAGCATTGGTTACAATGTAGCACATAGGCGCTACATTGTAACACTGCCGTGTGCTGCCTGTCAGTTAGGACAGGAGCACACAGCCGATCAGGAGAGTGCTACAACGTGGCGCTCCCTGATTGGCTGAAGAAACCCACTTAGACATCAGTCAGAGTGGGTTTCTGGCAGTCGGGAAAAGGGGATCCATGTGCAAACATGGGTCCCCTTTTAGTGCGTGGCTCGGGTGTCCGTTTTGGTTTTTTTTTCAAGTACGTGGATTACACCTGGATTCCCCGAGGACCCTGGACCCCTGGATCTCGTGAGTATAATTTCTTCAACAGGTACCCCTTGGATTCTACTGGAGAAGAGGACCGACCTGCGTGGGAACATAAGGTAAGTATGTATGTATGTGTGTATGTATGTAATAAAATTATACTTTCACGGTGTGTGTGTCTTGTGTTTTTTTGGGTATTATTTTAGTAGTAGTACTACAGGTACCAGCGGGCCCGTTTTTCCGCCGCATGCTGGTACTTGTGGTTCTCCAAGTACCAGCATGCGGGGGAGGCTTGCTGGGACTTGTAGTACTGCTACTAAAAACAATATCTTTCCATTTACATCAAAGGCTATCAGCCCCCCCATCCGCAGCCCATTGGATGGGGGGGGACAGCCTCGGGCTTCACCCCTGGCCCTTGGGTGGCTGGGGGGGGGACCCCTTGATTGAAGGGGTCCCCACTCCCCCAGGGTACCCCGGCCAGGGGTGACTAGTTGGATTTTTGATGCCACGGCCGCAGGGCACTATATAAAAGTGACCCCCGGCTGTGGCATTATCTGTCCAGCTAGTGGAGCCCGGTGCTGGTTTTAAAAATACGGGGGACCCCTACTCTTTTTGTCCCCCGTATTTTTGGAACCAGGACCAGGCGCAGAGCCCGATGCTGGTTGCTTAAATATGGGGGAACCCCTGTCATTTTTTTCCCCATATTTCTGCAACCAGGATCGGCTCAAAGAGCCCGAGGCTGGTTATGCATAGGAGGGGGGACCCCACGCATTTTTTTTTAATGATTTTACATTGTTTAATTTTTTTTTTTTTAAAAATGAACCCCAGCACGGATCACACAGATCCGGCCGAGATTCATTGTAAAAAAAAACGGCAGTGTTTTGCTAATCACTGCCGTAAAAATAAAAATAAAAACACGAATGACATCGACATCGGAAGAAAAGAAAAACCCGAATACGACAGCTTAGTAAATTAGTCGTAATAAATTCAAAAAGTTGCAGTTTTACACTTTCGATGTCATTCGTGATTGAACTTTGACCTTTTTCCGAAAATTACGAATGTTAGTAAATTTACCCCTATGTTTTATATAATGTTGACTAATTCCACCTCTTTTCATTATATTATATGAATTCATGCGGCTGTAGTAGCCTTTTGTAACTCTGAGCTATACATTTTGAGCATTTGTTTCTCTGTTTCCATGGCAGCATGATCACTTGGTGGGGGTGTGCACTTTGTATGTCTCTGATGATGTCATCAGATACGGCCGCCGGCCGGGCGTGTGGTCCCGTTCCCGGAAGCCGATGTTTCTTCACGTGGGTGTCACAGTGATATAAGGTATGTCTGTTTCATTATTCTTAATAAACCTGACGACAATGCGGATGCATTGAAACGTTGTTACGCACACCTGACTCCTTGCTGTGGTTTTTCTGGCTGAGTGCCGCACGCCATTCCACTATATATATATATATATATATATATATATATATATAAAATATACTGTATAATAATAATAACGGACCTGGTGGACACTGTCAGCAGACTGCTAAACTAGTATGAAGAAAAAAAAAAAGCCACCACAGGAGTGTTTTTCAGGCAGACAAACGTATACTGGACTGGTGGTCACTGTCAGCAAAACTGTGCACTGTACTCCTGCTATAACTTCTCCCCAGTCCCCACAATTAGGCAGTGTGAGCAGTGCACTCAGCACAGATATATGCAGCAGTGCAGCACACTGAGTGAGCACAGATATGGTGGAGCGTTTTTTTCAGGCAGAGAAACAACGGATTAAACTCACTGGTGGTATAATCAAAACCCTGCACTGTACTCCCTAACAGCTGCTCCCCGTCCCCAATCCTTCCCACAATTATAACTAAGTCACTCAGTCTTTTCTACTATAACGGAGAGGACGCCAGCCACGTCCTCTCCATCTCAATGCACGTGTGAAAATGGCGGCGACGCGCGGCTCCTTATATAGAATCCGAATCACGCGAGAATACGACAGCGGGATGATGACGTTCGGGCGCCCTCGGGTTAACCGAGCAAGGCGGGAGGATCCGAGTCGCTCGGACCCGTGAAAAAAAAGGTGAAGTTCGGGCGGGTTCGGATCCCGAGGATCCGAACCCGCTCATCACTACTCATGACACATAGCAGGATGACCACCAGTCATGAGACGCATAGCAGGATATGTGACACATAGCAGGATAACCACCACTCATGTGAAACAGCAGGATTACCGCCACTCATGTGACACAGCATGATGACCACCACTCATGTGACACATAGCAGGGTGACACCAGTCATGTGACACATAGCAGGATGACCACCAGTCATGTGACACATAGCAGGATGACCACCAGTCATGTGACACATAGCAGGATGACCACCAGTCATGTGACACATAGCAGGATGACCACCACTCATGACACTAACAGGATGATCATCACTTATGTGACACATAGGATGACCACCATTTATGTGACACATAGCAGGATGAACACCACTCATGAAACATAGCAGGAGGACCAACACTCATGTGACACATAGCAGGATGACCACTACTCATGTGACACATAGGATGACCACCACCCATGTGACACATAGCAAGATAAACACCGCTCGTGACACATAGCAGGATGACCACCACTCATGTGACATATAGGATGACCACCACTCATGTGACACATAGTAGGAAGACCACTACTCGTGACACATAGCAGGATGACTACCACTTATTTGACACATAGCAGGATGACAACCACTCATGTGACACATAGCTGGATGACCACCACTCATGTGACACATAGCTGGATGACCACCACTCATGTGACACATAGCTGGATGACCACCACTCATGTGACACATAGCAGGATGACCACCACTCATGTGACACATAACAGGATGACCACTACTCATGGGACACATAGCAGGGTGACCACCACTTATGTGACACATAGCAGGATGACTACCACTTATTTTACACATAGCAGGATGACTACCACTTATTTTACACATAGCAGGATGACCACCACTCAAGACACATAGCAGGATGACCACCATTCATGTGACACATAGGATGACCACCACTCTTGTGACACATAGGATGACCACCACTCATGTGACACATAGCAGGATGACCACTACTCGTGACACATAGCAGGATGACCACCACTCATGTGACACATAGGATGACCACCACTTAAGTGACACATAGCAGGATGACCACCACTCATGTGACACATAGGATGACCACCACTTATGTGAAACATAGCAGGGTGATCACCACTCATGTGACACATAGCAGGATGACCACCACTCATGTGACACATAGCAGGATGACCACCACTCATGTGACACATAGCAGAATGACCACCACTCATGTGACACATAGCAGATTTACCACCACTCATGTGACACATAGGATGACCACCATTCATGTGACACATAGCAGGATGACCACCACTCGTGAAAAATAGCAGGATGACCACCACTCATGTGATACATAGGATGACCACCACTTATGTGACACATAGCAGGATGACCACCACTCATGTGACACATAGGATGACCACCACTTATGTGAAACATAGCAGGGTGACCACCACTCATGTGACACATAGCAGGATGACCACCACTCATGTGACACATAGCAGGATGACCAACACTCATGTGACACATAGCAGGATGACCAACACTCATGTGACACATAGCAGAATGACCACCACTCATGTGACACATAGGATGACCACCACTCATGTGACACATAGCTGGATGACCACCACTCATGTGACACATAGCAGGACGACCACCACTCGTGACACATAGCAGGATGACCACCACTCATGTGACACATAGAATGACCACCACTTATGTGACACATAGCAGGATGACCACAACTCATGTGACACATAGGATGACCACCACTCATGTGACACATAGGATGACCACCACTCATGTGACACATAGGATAACCACAACTCATGTGACACATAGTAGGATGACCACTACTCGTGACACTTAGCAGGATAACCACCACTCGTGACACATAACAGGATGCCACCACATGTGATACAGTACATAGCAGGATGACCAGATATCATGATAAAATGGTGGGATGACCACCACTCATGTGACATATAGGCTGACCACCACTCATGTGACACATAGCAGGATGACCACCTCTCATGTGACACAGCAGGATGACCACCACTCATGTGACGCATAGCAGGATAACCACCACTAAAGTGACACATAGGGTGACCACCACTAATGTGACAAATAGCAGGATAACCACCACTCATGTGACACATAGCAGGATGACCACCACTCATGTGACATATAGCAGGATGACCACCACTCATGTGACACATAGGATGACCATCACTCATGTGACACATAGGATGACCACCACTCATGTGACACATAGCAGGATGACCACTACTCGTGACACATAGCAAGATGACCACCACTCATGTGACACATAGGATGACCACCACTTAAGTGACACATAGCAGGATGACCACCACTCATGTGACACATAGGATGACCACCACTTATGTGACACATAGCAGGGTGACCACCACACATGTGACACATAGCAGGATGACCACCACTCATGTGACACATAGCAGGATGACCACCACTCATGTGACACATAGCAGATTGACCACCACTCATGTGACACATAGGATGACCACCATTCATGTGACACATAGCAGGATCACTCGTGACAAATAGCAGGATGACCACCACTCATGTGACACATAGGATGACCACCACTTATGTGACACATAGCAGGATGACCACCACTCATGTGACACATAGGATGACCACCACTTATGTGAAACATAGCAGGGTGACCACCACTCATGTGACACATAGCAGGATGACCACCACTCCTGTGACACATAGCAGGATGACCAACACTCATGTGACACATAGCAGAATGACCACCACTCATGTGACACATAGGATGACCACCACTCATGTGACTCATCGGATGACCACCACTCATGTGACACATAGCAGGATGACCACCACTCATGTGACACATAGGATGACCACCACTCATGTGACACATAGCAGGATGACCACTACTCGTGACACATAGCAGGATGACCACCACTCATGTGACACATAGGATGACCACCACTTAAGTGACACATAGCAGGATGACCTCCACTCATGTGACACATAGGATGACCAACACTTATGTGAAACATAGCAGGGTGACCACCACTCATGTGACACATAGCAGGATGACCACCACTCATGTGACACATAGCAAGATGACCACCACTCATGTGACACATAGCAGAATGACCACCACTCATGTGACACATAGCAGATTGACCACCACTTATGTGACACATAGGATGACCACCATTCATGTGACACATAGCAGGATGACCACCACTCATGACAAATAGCAGGATGACCACCACTCATGTGACACATAGGATGACCACCACTAATGTGACACATAGCAGGATGACCACCACTCATGTGACACATAGGATGACCACCACTTATGTGAAACATAGCAGGGTGACCACCACTCATGTGACACATAGCAGGATGACCACCACTCCTGTGACACATAGCAGGATGACCACCACTCATGTGACACATAGCAGGATGACCAACACTCATGTGACACATAGCAGGATGACCACCAGTCGTGACACATAGCAGGATGACCACCACTCATGTGACACATAGGATGACCACCACTTATGTGACACATAGCAGGATGACCACCACTCATGTGACACATAGAATGACCACCACTCATGTGACACATAGGATGACCACTACTCGTGACACATAGCAGGATAACCACCACTCGTGACACATAGCAGGATGCCACCACATGTGATACAGTACATAACAGGATGACCAGATATCATGGAAAAATGGTGGGATGACCACCACTCATGTGACATATAGGGTGACCACCACTCATGTGACACATAGCAGGATAACCACCACTCATGTGACAAATAGCAGGATAACCACCACTCATGTGACACATAGCAGTATAACCTCCACTCATGTGACAAATAGCAGGATGACCACCACTCATGTGACACATAGCAGTATAACCTCCACTCATGTGACATATAGCAGAATGACCACTTCTCCTGGGTGTCGAAGTCGAAAATATTTCAGTACACACATCACGTACAAACTACACACAGATGGCCTCAGTGCGCGTACTTGTTCTGCCGTGCGTGCACATATTCGTAATTTGCGTATGATCGCTCCCGCGGTCCTGCGTATTAGCGCGTGGTAAGAGTAATTACGGTAGTATTTGTAATCGCATGGAAAAGCCATAAAAACACATTACATATTTAATCCACATAGTGCACAATGTACACATAGTCTACATGGACCACACCAGCGAGTTATACTTGCTTAAAGGGTATAATAACAAAGGGATTCACCTTTACAGGATAGGAGGGGACAGAATTAGGTTAGGAGGTGGTGTTTGGTACCCAGCTGTAGGGTATTTTAAGAACAATATTCCAGTGTTAGTTTGCAGAAGATCGCACGCTCCTGCGAATAGTTATGTGCAGGAGCAGATTATTAATATCAACTGTATTTACTGTACTCCTTATATTCGACGGGAGCCCAGTGGAGAAAATCTGCAAGTACACCTGGACCAGACATCGCCCACCTATTCAAACCGACCTATGACCTCTCCTGTACTGTAAATGACCATCCCAGTAACCAATAGACAAAGAGATTACAGTTTCCATTGTGTTACATTTTGGACAAATGTATAAAAAGCCAGCTGCAGGCCTGGTCACACACAATCTCTGAAGGTCATCTACCTTGATGATTGAGGATCGGACCGGGAAGCGCAGGCGAACAAGCGTATGTACCATTGACTGTAGTCTTTTTCTCTTATTGTATTGTATTATTGTTGTAACCCCCTGCTAGTAAAAATAACCGTTGGTGGGTTGGACCCCAACATAGTTTTTGAAATATAATTGGTGTCGTGTCCCATTTCCTGCTAAAGGTTTAAGGTGTATTTCTATCACACATGTAGCTGCATTGTGCTCTCAGTGTGTCCGTGTGTGTGTGTGTACTTTGTACGTCCGTCGCGGCGTGAGTATGCAAAGTGCGTACAGGGTATGGGCCTTTGTACGCTTACTGTGTAAAAAGTACGTAGGGTGAGGATTACATACAGCGGCCGCAGCGGCTCGTATTAAAGTGTATTAAGGTATAGCTTTCTGTCCTGTAAAATAATCAGCATTCACAATTGGGGGCTCGATACTGTTTTTCACACACTCAAAGGCTAGCAGGTCATAGCAGACTTTACTCTATCAGCAAAGGGTGGAAATACATCTTTACGTTAAACCTTTTTCTGGTTGCTGGATGTTTTAAAACCCTATTTGTGTGCTGTTAGATTGCATCTGCTCTTTCTGGTCTGCAGAGGTGCTGAAAGAATCCGGAGGTAAACAGGAAAAATGCTATTTAAAAACTGTAATTTTTTTTGCGCCAAAAGCGTACACAAAGGGTACCGATACTTTGCATACCCTCTCACATATTGTTACCACAAGGTATAGATTGTTAGACCAGTTTAGATCTGTGTGAAATTGGATACATTTGTTGCTATATAGATAAATTTGAATTAGTATGTTAAGTGAGTAATTATATAAAAACACAAAACACAGTTCTGGCCTGGTTGTAAAGGTTTACACAGAACAAGTGTGGGTTGTGTTTAGTGGGCGATAGTAGTTTTTATTGCTCACATTTATAGAGGTTGTGTGATTTGTTTTATTGCGGATGCACGTTTTGTACACGTGGTACGGACAAAGTACATGAGAGCGCATGCAGCGTAAAAGGCACCCTTGGTCGCTTGTTTATGCAAGTTTGCGTAAGAGTGCGGATGCTAAGTACAAATCACACGATAGTTTGTTCAATTAAAAGGTGGGATAGTATGCCTTAAATACAAATAGCACATAACTATCCGATTTCAAAAGCAGATTAGTATAAGACTTTTGTCTAAACTGTACTGCCTCTGGGGTAAAGCTGCCAATCAGAAAGAGTGGAAATTTTCTGTACAGAAAACACTGTGTATTTGTATGAGCTGAAAGTAAGAGTGAATGTATTTGAACCCGGTGAATTCGGGATCCCGTCGTTGGTACACCAAGTAAGTGGAGGCTTGGCGGCATGAGGCGGCTGACTCACGTTAGTATAGATAGTAAAGTATGCAAATCGTGAGGAGATTTGCAGAGGAGCATAATAGGGAATTGTGCATTGTGTAGTATTGAAGTGAAAGGTTTTTTGTTACGCTCCGGCTGAGGATCGCAGCTTGTGAATTCGACTCCAGTGGTCATACAGCGGATTGGTAACAAGTACATATACGCTGTGCAATTGGACCGCGCGTTTGTGGGTGCGATACGTGACACAACTTGATACCCTTGTGCGAATATTTTTGCACAAAACAGCGGTATCATTAGCGCCATGTAAAGCATACTCAAGCGTGATTTGTGTATAAGTGCATAGGGAGTTTTCACTGGTCTCTCTCAGGAAAATCTCCAACGGTAGATATTCACTGGAAAAGGTAAGTCACTCCAAAAAACTTCCAGTAAATAGAAGCCAGTTAGGGGCCCTAAGTTGGGCACATTGCATTACACTATCAACAGTGTATCGTAGTACTGGCCAACGTGGGCGAGAGCGGGTGAAGAGCGCTCGGAGAGTTTTCACCGTCTGCTTGCATTGTGTATTTTGGTGGTGTTTGTGGGAAAGGACCCACAATGGGAGCCAGTTGCTCAAGTAAGAGACATATGGTAGCCAGGGTTCAGGCTGAAGTTATTATGCTGAAGTTATTATGTGTGGGAAATATGGTCCACACGTGGAGACTTTTTGTTCTGAATGGGTACGTATGATTGCGGAAGATAGGGCATCATTCCCTAGGATGGGCAGCTTTGAGCCAGAGGTACTGCAGAACATAAAGATTAGAATATGTCTGATAAAATCTAAAAAACAAAGGATCAGACATAATGATTGTTTAAACTTGTGGCAGCAAGAGGGGAATGTGCAGAGGGAATTGGCTCTCACAGCAAATTCCAGACCTAACAGGAATGTGGACACGAACACACCATTACCGACAAAGGGCGAAGGGGAGAAAGTGGCTACAATCAATGGTATATCTGTAAACGATAGAAAAATGCAGAATAAATGTGTTAACCTTAACCCTTGCAAGTTGTATCTTGTTTTGAATTCTCTCCAAGGTCATAGGTCAGAGGAAAATGATGCATCCATCCCACTCTCAGCCCTCATCCAGGCAATTGCATTACAGGGAATTCAGGTGGGCCCTGTCCAACCAGTAAGAGCAGTAACAGTATCCCCCACTGAAAGGACTGGTGAGATCCCAGACATTGGTAAGTGTGAGACTGTTCATTACCCAGAGACATTAACACCTCACAGTGAGCAGATCAAAAATGGAAAGGTTGGGTTACATCATGTCTTGGAAATAGTAACTCCCAATAGGAGAACCGATAGTCAGGGAGTAACCCTCACCAGGAATAATGCAATGTATTACCCATGGACCAGATCAGTACTGCGGTCAATCATTTCAGAATTCCCTGATCCCCAGAAGCATTTAGCCAGATGTTAGAAGTATGTAAAGGATCTGGGTAATGCCTATGAACCTGCAAACAAAGATTGGCGGATACTTTTGAAAGTGTACCTACCCCCTAATATTGACACCCAAAAATTTATAACAGAGTGTAAAATAGAGTCAGACGATCTTCTGACTGACGAATCCAATCAGGAGAACGTGGAACGAATTAACATGCAACTAGGATTGTATTTCCCCACTGCTGTTATAAGTGGAGCAAAATTTTCTCCATAAAACAGAGAGAAAATGAAATGACATCTGAATATTTCCATAGGGCTTTGCAAATAATGGCTAGATACACTGGGGTATTGGATATAGAGAACAGTGCAAATTACAGGGAGGTGGCTGTCTCTGTGCTAATGAATGGGCTCAAAAAGGCACTAATTGGAGAGGGGTCACAGTAGCTAATCTTAGAGAGTGCGCTGTTGAACATCACAAGAATATTGCTAGGCGCAGAGAACAACAGGTGGAGAGGTTGAGGACGGTAAGTATACAGGCACATAGAGGAAAGACCCATCAGCTCAAACCCCAAATCTCTAATGGAAAGTCAAGGGCAACAATATGTTACACTTGTAGGAAGGAAGGGCATTTTGCCAGAGATTGTAGGAGTAGTAGAACACATAGCCAATATAGAACCCTAGACAGAAAACACAAGCCACATTATTAAACACATAGATGGGACCAAGGGACATATAGTAAGGAATTACGAGCCAAATAGAAAACACAGATTCGGTTAATGGGAAGAACAGGATAAATGCAACATTACCCTTTGACAAAACTTGCTGGGGTTAAGATGGGGCCTCTAAACTTCTGCTTCTCTCTCTAGAAGAAATGGCCCCTGATTAACTTAACAGGAGTTTTGTTAGAGATGGTATACATATTGAGTGCTCCCGCTCAGGAAGTACAAAATATGTTAGATACCCACGAAGACTAACGTTGCATTTCACTGTTCTAGATTCATGTCCATCACAGGTAGAGGAAATTATCTCACAGATACCGGGTTCCCTATGAACTTAGGATGGACAGGATACTGGATTGATGGCTGGGATAGTCCCAGTAGTGACACAGCATGCACAAGTTTTAAGGGGAGTAGACCAAGTAGAGAAGTCATTCCCCATAGTGCCCAATCCAGTTGTCAAATTCTCTTTATCTCTACAAACTTATCTGTCACTAACTTCTATGTGATTTTTTCTTTCTTCACAAATTTCCTCTTCATCTTACGTTCACCGACAGGAGGGTACAATACATGGACCCGATTACAGTTCAAACGCCACATGCCTACTCGGTCCTTCAGAGTTCTGCCCAAATCCAGTATATCTCACCAGCACAAGGACACCAGTATTACTGCAGTGTGCCTGGTCATGCACAAAGGGTGGAGAGTGAGAATACTGGTGAAGGGAGACTGTGTACAGACACCGATATGCATGATGGTGTGACAGCCTGATGGTGAATGCCAAACCTGACATTTTTCTTTTTTTATTATTCCCCTCTCTTCTCTCGTCCAGAGACGGTTTACTTCACACAACTGATAACACACGACAGTAAATTAGAATGAAAATTTGTGTTCCCTACAGGAAAAGGAGGTCTGGAAGTCAAAGGGGTATGGTTAGGAGTCCCCAGGACTCTGGACAGATGGACACGGTAAGCCAGTGGCCTCCAGAACATATCTTCCAAACCTAGCTGAGGTGGCATATGGTCTGACTCACCTAGGGCAAGGAGGGTATGTGCAAAGCTGGTAAGAGCCTACTGGAGTGCGCCAGGATTCTCTTCTCGTGCAGGTAAGAAAGCAATGACATGTCTTACTTGCTTGAGGAAGAATATTGGTAAAGAAATACCAACGGAGCCATCCCATATCCCTCCGACAGACAGACCTTTTCAGGTAATACAAATCGACTTCATACAGTTACCACCCTGTAGGAATTTGAAATATGTGTTAGTTTGTATTGACGTGTTTTCCAACTGGGTAGAAGCGTTCCCTGCTGCCACAAATACTGCTACTTTCACTGCAAAGAAAATTGTGCAGGAATTTGTGTGCAGATATGGTATCCCTAGAATAATTGAAAGTGATAGGGGTACCCATTTTACAGGTGAAGTCTTTCAGGTCATGTGCAAACTGATGGGAATTAATAGCAAGCTGCATACTCCGTACCGGCCACAGGCGAGTACAAAGGTAGAGAGAGTAAACAGCACTATTGTTAGGGTCTCCTGCCCTGTGCTGCCACGTCGTCATGGCAACCAGGAGACAAGTGCTAGCGGAGTAACCTGAGCGCAGCTGATACTCCGGTTCGGGTCTTTTGCTGTGCAGTGGTTATAGGCTCTGTGCACGGCAGGGGATCCGGTGCTGGTTTTTGTGCTCACAGTCTGTGAGGTCTGAGTGGGGCGTGGACAGCACCTGCTTTATAAGGCCTCTTCTCAGGGTAAGCAGATGCTGCTGAATCTTTGTTGGTTAGTCAGTTCCTGAAAGTTAACCAGTACTGTGTAGCTTTGTATTTGTTTGTTGCTTACTGCAAATAGGCCTGGGGATTTGGTATTACACTCTGCCAATCCAGACCTAGCAGTAAGACTGGAGTCAGTCGTTTAGCTTGCTGGGGTTCTGTTACTACTCTGTGAACTTAGCAAGTTTGCGGCTGTATTCTAAGACTTGCCTGTCTAATCCTGTCTCACTGTGCTAGGTGTCAGGGGTCAGTTTAGTGGCAGTAAGCTGAACCTGGGCCCTGCAAGTGAGAATTAGGATTGTGGAGACTCTCCTTGTGTCTATCATTCCATCTCTGACCAAGGAGTTTACTGCCACACCCGTTGGTAACCCTTTAGGGTTTTGCTGTTGCCCTTAGCAACAGCATTTCGGGTTATCTACGTATTAAAACACAACATCTTGCTTTTCCCATCTGAGCAGTTCTAATACAAGGGAGATACCCAGTTCCTTAGCCTCTGGGCTTCTCTGTTCACCTTGTGTGTATTTTGTTACCCTATCACCTTCTGTGTACGTTATGTCATATTCCCCAGTCTGTCTGTGAGTCCATTTGTTTTGCATAACAGTTCAAACACCAGTACATTCCTGCAGGCACTGGAGTGCATAACAGTTCTGACACCAGTACTTTCCTGCAGGCACTGGTGTGCATAACAACTATTAAGAACAAGCTGAGCAAAGTGATGGCTGAAACTGGATTGTTGTGGCCAGAGGCACTGCCACTAGTGTTGTACAGCATCAGAACCACTCCCAGGTCACCGCTTAACTTATCACCCTTTGAAATTCTTTTTGGTCGACAACCCCATGTAATGATAGACCCCCAGGATGATTTGAAATGTAATAATGAAGTGACTGTGAAATATTTGGTTGGGATGAGCCAGCAGCTGAAAAATCAACAAAGAAATCTAAAGCTGGTGATTCCTGACCTACCGAACAGTAATTGTCATGACATTGAGCCTGGGGATTATGTGATGATTCGAAATTTCTTACGCTCAGGTTGCCTCATAGACAGGTGGGAAGGACCATATCAAGTCTTTTTAACCAGCACTACAGCATTGAAGGTCGCCGAAAGAGAGACTTGGGTCCACTCGTCCCACTGCAAGAAGGTCGCTGACCCGGAGAGAACTCATGACAAAGAGCAAGGTGAAGAGAACCTCGTATCACTCGAGAGTCTATTCCGGGAAAGTTGAGAGGCAGGACTGTTGAACGGCACCTGAGCGCGGAGAACAACAAGATCAAGGACGGTTGTCACACAATTTTCTTTTTTCACCTCCCCCTGCATTCTCCTTTCTTTTCTCCTCCTTATTTTCCTTCTTTCCCCTAACAAAATGGATCTATCACAAGAGACCGCGTTTCGGGTTCTGCTAGTAACACTGTTTTTGCTCAGGACAATTTGTTTTGGTGAGGGTCCCAGAGAGGTCGAGCAAGGATCTGGAATGGGTTCTGATGGCGAGTACGAATTTGTAGGATCTCAGGATCAGCGCATCACTCGAGTAAAGGCTGACATCAGTAAGCGCTCTGTTAGTCATGGAGCTTGGAGGCAATGTGAGGGGTTATTGTCTGACGAATATTGTATTTGTAGATACTGCGAGAACATAGTCGAAAATGGGTGCATCCAGAGAAGTCAGTCCAACATTAATATGATATGGACCGACATCCGTTGAGTGATTACCACTCATTAGTGGGTAAGGTCTTAAACCAGACAGAATGTTGGGTGTGCTCCCAAGTACCTCAAGGACACAGTAAGTCGGGATTAGTGCCATATCCTTTAACGTTAGATGAGGTACTCGAATTACGGGGTGG
This sequence comes from Pseudophryne corroboree, assembly GCF_028390025.1. Lineage (NCBI taxonomy): Eukaryota > Metazoa > Chordata > Amphibia > Anura > Myobatrachidae > Pseudophryne > Pseudophryne corroboree. Next base: position 844,539,097 of record NC_086449.1, read on the forward strand.
GAGACCGGTGGACAAGAAATTCAATATATCTAGGCCCCCTAGTTTGAAGTTCCACCAGTATCATGTAGATAAATCACTAATATGCTTTAATGTCTCCAATTTCCGAAAACCTGGAAATTGGGAAGTAACCTGGAATAACGAGACAATGACCTTCTCACACAGAGCTGATAGGATACCTATTGACTCTGAACTTGTACGCCAAATAGCCAACAGTGGGAGGTATTTTCGGTATAGGTATACTCGTGGAAGCAAGACCATGTGGGTTGGAAAAGTATCGCCAGGGTATTGTACTCATATCATCCATCCCGATACTTGTACTGAGCAGATGGGAGAACTAGGGATGGGTTTCTTTACTTGGAAAGTTTGTAATATGGTGTTGTTACATTCTGTCCCCTATGTTCTCCCAGATGATGCCTATTTCATATGTGTGAGGAAAGCGTACAGGTGGTTCATTCCGAGCTCTGAGGGATTGTGTTACATTGGAAGGGTACTACCAGAGTCATGACCTTAGAGCACGATAAAATGAAAGACATTCACCGCAACGCTCAGACTCCTTATACTCATACTCACTATGAACATATCATCAAGAGACACCTCATAGATAGGGCAGAGCACGCAGCCTCTGATTTGATCCATGAATCCACCGGGATTCAATTCCTTCTCGCATTAGACATCACCCGTACTGCCACGGGAACTATAAATTATAGGTATATCCATGCGCTAGCGAACTTGATAGATAATATCACTGAGATGTATGACGACACCTTCAGGTATACGGGCAGGGAGTTACAAGCCTACAAGACGGAGTTGGTCCAGCACAGGATGGTCCTGAATTATGTCATGGCTGTGACGGGTGGGTACTGTGTCACTTTGGCAACTCAATATGGTGTGAAGTGTTGTACGTTTTTTACGAACAGCACTGACGACCCCACGGAGATCATCGATCAAAGGATGGACGAGATCTTGCAGTTGAAGTGGGAGTTCCATTGGAGACACAATCTTTCCTTGACAGCTGTGGGTAATGAATTGACCGGCTGGGTCTCATGGTTAAACCCACTCAAATGGTTTTCTGGATTAGGAGAGTGGGTGCAGAATGTAATTACAAGTGTAGGAAAGTTTCTCCTTTGTATCCCGGGTGTCGTCATAACTATTGGTTTGATATTTAGGTGTGTTCGAATTCTGACACGGCGCAAGCACAGCACAAATTTGATGAGTCTAAGGAGCGAGAGCGCTGTTACAGCAGCAGATTTGATTTATGATCCATCCATAGAGACAGTGTTATGATAAGATTGCAAATGAATTTCATGGCCTGTTTCTTTCACAATTTTTTCTCTGTTTCCCCCTTTACCCAGAAACATCCAACCGGAAAAGATATCAGCCCTACCCAATGTTTATGTGAATGCATCTCCTATATATTAGCCCAGATCTGTGACTTTGTGCCTCATTTGCTAACGCTGGGTGGAGTCACAACGCTGGGCGGAGTCACAATGCTGGGCGGAGTTAGACAATGAGTCACAGATCTGGGCAAATCTATAGGAGACTAGGAGCAGAAGCAGATGGTATGGGCATGGCACAGGCAGGGGCATGTCTCCCAGCTTTCTGCAGGCAGAAGGAGGAACACATGCGCGGCAAAAAGGGGGCGTGGCCAGCGAAAAGGGGTCGTGGCTTCGCGGGAGGACCCGCGATCGCGAGCCACGCCCCCGTTTTCGTCAGTGAGGGGGCATGCTCAGCGCTCTGTGAGCTGCTGGCATGCCCCCTCTTATCCTGTCTCCACTAAATAGACGCTGTGTGCATGCGCACAGCATCTATTCACCGCTGCTCTGCTAAGCAGGGCAGCGAGAGACAGAGCCTCCCAACTGCCCCCCCCCCCCCCCACCGTGGGACACTGCGGCCCGCGGTGGGGGTGAGCGGGACAGACCCCAAAAAACGTGACTGTCCTGCGAAAATCGGGACAGTTGGGAGGTATGGGGGGGTGTGAGGGAGTACGCCGTACAGACAGACGGGCACCGGCTCACTGTGTGCTTGACCCCCTACATCAGCATACTCAGCTGGGTCTCTCTGGCATGGAGGAGTGTCACTTTCTGGCACACTCCACGCTTCTTAGCTGCAGTTTTGTGGGGCACCTGCCGCTGTGCATGTTCCGTACTGCCTCTGTTATCTCCAGCCCCTGCAACCCCACCGCTAGCTGCAGCGCTGCCGCCTTAAGTGAGGTGGGCCCAGCTCCTTCTCACACTTTAGCCGGCAGGCAGCGCTGCAGAAGTTCGCACTGCTTGCAAGCTCCGACCCCCTCCTCCCTTCAGCCGCAGCATCTCCTGGGGGCTAACCAGTGACTCCCAGTCTCCCCTTACCACAGTGCCCGGCAGCCGCGAGGTCTGCGCCGCGTGCATGCTATGACCCCCTCCTCCCTCCAGCCGCAGCGTCTCCTGGGGGCTAACCAGTCACTCCCAGCCTCCCCTTACCACAGTGCCCGACAGCCGCGAGGTCTGCGCCGCGTGCATGCTATGAACCCCTTCCTCCTCCAGCCGCAGCGTCTTCTGGGGGCTAACCAGTCACTCCCAGTCTCCCCTTACCACAGTGCCCGGCAGCCACCGCGAGGTCCGCGGTGTGTGACTGAGGAGTGGGGGGAGGGATGCGGACGGGCAGAGGAAGCAGGACTCCAGCCTGAGAGATTCAGCCATACCAAGTCTCCAGCAGCAGCAGATCCCAACAGGTTGGAGTGGAACGGCAGCAGCCAGCAGCAGTGACTCCGGTAAGACACATCTGTCTATCACCACTGTCCTGTCCCTAATACCAATCTCTCCCGTGCCCTGTGTTCTGTCATGTCCCTGTCACCCCTGGCCTTGGCCTGTCACCCTTATCCTGGCCCTGTCACCCTTATCCTGGCCCTGTTATCCCTGTCTTGGCCCTGTCACCCTTATCCTGGCCCTGTCACCCTTATCCTGGCCCTGTCACCCCTGTGCTTGCCCTGTCACCCTTATCCTGGCCCTGTCACCCCTGGCCTTGCCCTGTCACCCCTGGCCTTGCCCTGTCACCCTTATCCTGGCACCGTCACCCTTATCTTGGCCCTGTTACCCCTATCCTGGCCCTTTCACCCTTATCCTGGCCCTGTCACCCTTATCCTGGCCCTGTCACCCCTGTGCTTGCCCTGTCACCCTTATCCTGGCCCTGTCACTCCTGGCCTTGCCCTGTCACCATTATCCTGGCCCTGTCACCCCTGGCCTTGCCCTGTCACCCTTATCCTGGCCCTGTCACCCCTGTGCTTACCCTGTCAACCCTACCCTGGCCCTGCCACCCCTATCCTGTCCTTGTCATTTCTGTACTGGCCCCGTCACCCCTGTCCTGGCCCCGTTGCCCCTGTCCTGGCTCTGTCACCTCTGTCCTTGCCCCGTCACCCCTGTCCTGGCCCCATCACCCCTGTTCTGACCCTGTCACCCCTTTCCTGGCCCCATCACCCCTGTTCTGACCCTGTCACCCCTGTCCTGGCCCTGTTACTGCATACCCTTCAACTACCTTTTTGGCAGGTAAAGTACCCGCAGCGCCTCCAGACCCCTCCCCAATGCACCACACCTCCGCATCTTCCCCTCCACCACATGCGGCACCCCACCCCTCCACCACACGCTGTGCCTCCAGACCCCTACACCACCTGCGGCTCACACTCCCCCGCCCCTCCACCACCCACAGCACCTCCAGACCCCCTCCACCATCCACCCCCCATATATGACTTCCCCCACACCTGCCCCCCCTCCACCCGCAGCATCTGCAGACACCCTCCCCCATCCGTGGTCCCCCCCACACCCACCCCTCCCCCATCCACGGCACCCACGCACCCGCCCTCCATCACCTGCAGTGCCTCTGGACCCCTTTCCCCATTCGCCGCACCACCCGCACCTGCCCCTCCCCCACCCGCGGTGCCTCCGGACCCCTACCCTACCCCTGGCACCCCCGCCCCTTCCCATCCCACAGCACCTCTGGAACCCTTCACTCTTCCACAACATCCCGCACCTGCCCCTCCCCCACCCACTGCACCCCTGCCCCTCCCCCACCAGCAGTGCCTCCGGACACCTCCCACATCTGCAGCCCCCACTCCTCTGCCCCTCCGCCATCCACAGCACCTCCTGACCCTTCCCCATTCGGGGCCCCCCCGCATTCGCCCTCCCCCCTCCACCTGCAGCATCTACAGACACCCTCCTCCATCCACAATCCCCCCCCCCACTACATTCTGTAGATCGTGCCCTGCAGGCACTGTTCACGCCATCGCAAGGGGCTGCGCCTCCTTCACCATTGCACGCCCTTTCATTGTGCAATATTTAACCACTAACAAAGGAATGCAGGTAATACTCCATATAATAGAAATATTGAACCCCAGAAAGGCGTGCAAGGGTTAAGGGGGCGAAGCCCTTTGCGATGGTGTGAAGTGCGCCCGTAGGGCGCGATGAAGCACCTAGTTTTTATATATGTGTCTTATCTTCATCTCTGCAACCTCCAGTTAATGGCACACATAGTCGACAGGTGTTATCTACATATACTAGCACTCACATATGTTCCCCCTCCATGTATCATCAACTAAATGTGCTCCCCATTTGTTAGTATTAGAAGCCGAAGAGGCGAGGGATTAAAAGCCCTTGCCTGAACGAAGCTCGGTAGTGTTTGTTTGCCCAAGTACAGACCCTTAATACGGGATAAGAAGGATTTAATGTATACTTTGCAATACCTCGAAGCTTATTTAGAACATATACGGCACGATGATACATGCCCCTCAGACATTGATTCATACATACATGCTTTTACTATCCCACTAGGCTATACACTTCCCACCTACAACTCTTGCCTGATAATCCAAACTTGTGTATATTGTGTAGATAATATTTTCTGTTTAGTGGTAAAGTGTGGCAGTTATTGATGACTGCCAAAGGGTGGACTGTCGAAGTCGAAAATATTTCAGTACACACATCACGTACAAACTACACACAGATGGCCTCAGTGCGCGTACTTGTTCTGCCGTGCGTGCACATATTCGTAATTTGCGTATGATCGCTCCCGCGGTCCTGCGTATTAGCGCGTGGTAAGAGTAATTACGGTAGTATTTGTAATCGCATGGAAAAGCCATAAAAACACATTACATATTTAATCCACATAGTGCACAATGTACACATAGTCTACATGCACCACACCAGCAAGTTATACTTGCTTAAAGGGTATAATAACAAAAGGATTCACCTTTACAGGATAGGAGGGGACAGAATTAGGTTAGGAGGTGGTGTTTGGTACCCAGCTGTAGGGTATTTTAAGAACAATATTCCAGTGTTAGTTTGCAGAAGATCGCACGCTCCTGCGAATAGTTATGCGCAGGAGCAGATTATTAATATCAACTGTATTTACTGTACTCCTTATATTCGACGGGAGCCCAGTGGAGAACATCTGCAAGTGCACCTGGACCAGACAGCGCCCACCTATTCAAACCGACCTATGATCTCTCCTGTACTGTAAATGACCATCCCAGTAACCAATAGACAAAGAGATTACAGTTTCCATTGTGTTAAGTTTTGGACAAATGTATAAAAAGCCAGCTGCAGGCCCGGTCACACACAATCTCTGAAGGTCATCTACCTTGATGATTGAGGACCGGACCGGGACGCGCAGGCGAACAAACGTATGTACCATTGACTGTAGTCTTTTCTCTTATTGTATTGTATTATTGTTGTAACCCCCTGCTAGTAAAAATAACCGTTGGTGGGTTGGACCCCAACATAGTTTTTGAAATACAATTGGTGTCGTGTCCCATTTCCTGCTAAAGGTTTAAGATGTATTTCTATCACACGTGTAGCTGCATTGTGCTCTCAGTGTGTCCGTGTGTGTGTGTATGCACTGCGTGTACTTTGTACGTCCGTCGTGGCGTGAGTACGCAAAGTGCGTACAGGTTATGGGCCTTTGTACGCTAACTGTGTAAAAAGTACGTAGGGTGTGGATTACATACAGCGTCCGCAGTGGCTCGTATTAAAGTGTATTAAGGTATAGCTTTCTGTCCTGTAAAATAATCAGCATTCACATGTGACATATAGCAGGGTGACCACCACTCATGTGACACATAGCAGGATGACCACCACTCATGTGACACATAGCAGGGTGACCACCACTCATGTGACACATAGCAGGATGACCACCACTCATGTGACACATAGGATGACCACCACTCATGTGACACATAGCAGGATGACCACCACTCATGACACATAGCAGGATGACCACCACTCATGTGACACATAGCAGGATGACCACCACTCATGTGACACATAGCAGGATGACCACCACTCATGACACATAGCATGATGACCACCACTTATGTGACACATAGCAGGATGACCACCACTCATGACACGTAGCAGGATGACCACCACTTATGTGACACACTCCCACTCTCAGCCCTCATCCAGGCAGTCGCCTTACAGGAAATTCAGTGACAGACATAGTGAAACACCAACGTTTCAACGCCTCACAGGCGTTTTTTTTAAAGTGCTGTGCTGTGAAAAAATAGTGAAAAACAACAACCAAAGAAAAAAAAAAACGCCTGTGAGGCGTTGAAACGTTGGTGTTTCACTATGTCTGTCACTGTCACTGTTATTTTGCTTTGATTTAAATACACGCCTTGCATGGCTGAATAAATCCGAGGAGTGCCGCCTGGTTCTTCAAGCAGAGGGGAGAGGAGTCGTAATCCACCCCAGAGAGCCGTTGTTGATAGATATATATATATATATATATATATATATATATATATATATTAGTGATGAGCGGGTTCGGTTCCTCGGGATCCGAACCTCCCCGAACTCACCCATTTTACACGGTTCCGAGGCAGCCTCGGATCTACCCGCCTTGCTCGGTTAACCCGACCATGCCCGAACGTCATCCTCCCGCTGTCGGATTCTCGTGAGATTCGTATTCTATATAAGGAGCCGCGCGTCGCCGCCATTTTCTCTCGTGCATTGGAGATGATAGGGAGAGGACGTGCAGCGTTCTCTCAGTTTCTGTGTTCAGTGTGCTGCAAATATCTGCTCAGTGTGCTGCAAATATCTGTGCTCAGTGTGCCGCAAATATCTGTGCTCAGTGTGCTTGCAAATATCTGTGCTCAGTGTGCTGAAAATATCTACTTTCTCTGCCTGAAAAATGCTCCATATTTGTGCTGCATTGTAGTATATAGTAGGAGTACAGTGCAGAATTTTGCTGACCACCAGTATATATATAGCAGGACGGTACAGTAGTCCACTGCTCTACCTCTGTGTCGTCAAGTATACTATCCATCCATACCTGTGCTGCATTTTAGTTGTGCGCAGTATATATAGTAGGAGGACAGTGCAGAATTTTGCTGACCACCAGTATATATATAGCAGTACGGTACAGTAGTCCACTGCTCTACCTCTGTGTCGTCAAGTATACTATGCATCCATACCTGTGCTGCATTTTAGTTGTGTGCAGTATATAGTAGGAGGGGACAGTGCAGAATGTTGCTGTGACCACCAGTACATATATAGCAGTACGGTACAGTAGTCCACTGCTCTACCTCTGTGTCGTCAAGTATACTATGCATCCATACCTGTGCTGCATTTTAGTTGTGCGCAGTATATAGTAGGAGGGGACAGTGCAGAATGTTGCTGTGACCACCAGTATATATATAGCAGTACGGTACAGTAGTCCACTGCTCTACCTCTGTGTCGTCAAGTATACTATCCATCCATACCTGTGCTGCATTTTAGTTGTGCGCAGTATATATAGTAGGAGGACAGTGCAGAATTTTGCTGACCACCAGTATATATATAGCAGTACGGTACAGTAGTCCACTGCTCTACCTCTGTGTCGTCAACTATACTATGCATCCATGCCTGTGCTGCATTTTAGTTGTGCGCAGTATATATAGTAGGAGGGGACAGTGCAGAATGTTGCTGTGACCACCAGTATATATATAGCAGTACGGTACAGTAGTCCACTGCTCTACCTCTGTGTCGTCAAGTATACTATGCATCCATACCTGTGCTGCATTTTAGTTGTGCGCAGTATATAGTAGGAGGGGACAGTGCAGAATGTTGCTGTGACCACCAGTATATATATAGCAGTACGGTACAGTAGTCCACTGCTCTACCTCTGTGTCGTGAAGTATACTACAAAAATTCAGTAAAATAACCCAAAAATCAAAATTAAAAGCGTCTGATGAGAAGCGTAAACTTGCCAATATGCTATTTACGACACGGAGTGGCAAGGAACGGCTGAGGCCCTGGCCTATGTTCATGGCTAGTGGTTCAGATTCACATGAGGATGGAAGCACTCATCCTCTCGCTAGAAAACTGCAGTGCCACTCCTAGATGGGCCAGGTGTTTGTGTGGGCCACTTGTGTCGCTTAGCTTAGTCACACAGCTACCTCATTGCACCTCTTTTTTTTTTTGCATCATGTGCTGTTTGGGGACTATTTTTTAAATCTGCCATCCTGTCTGACACTGCAGTGCCACTCCTAGATGGGCCAGGTGTTTGTGTCGGCCACTAGGGTCACTTAGCTTAGTCACACAGCTACCTCATTGCACCTCTTTTTTTTTTTGCATCATGTGCTGTTTGGGGACTATTTTTTAAATCTGCCATCCTGTCTGACACTGCAGTGCCACTCCTAGATGGGCCAGGTGTTTGTGTCGGCCACTAGGGTCACTTAGCTTAGTCACACAGCTACCTCATTGCACCTCTTTTTTTCTTTGCATCATGTGCTGTTTGGGGACTATTTTTTAAATCTGCCATCCTGTCTGACACTGCAGTGCCACTCCTAGATGGGCCAGGTGTTTGTGTCGGCCACTTGTGTCGCTTAGCTTAGCCATCCAGCGACCTCGGTGCAAATTTTAGGACTAAAAATAATATTGTGAGGTGTGAGGTGGTCAGAATAGACTGAAAATGAGTGGAAATTATGGTTATTGAGGTTAATAATACTATGGGATCAAAATGACCCCCAAATTCTATGATTTAAGCTGTTTTTGAGGGTTTTTTTGTAAAAAAACACCCGAATCCAAAACATACCCGAATCCGACAAAAACTTTTCAGGGAGGTTTTGCCAAAACGCGTCCGAATCCAAAACACGGCCCCGGAACCGAATCCAAAACCAAAACACAAAACCCGAAAAATTTCCGGTGCACATCACTAATATCTCCTATATATTTGCCCTGTGACTCTGTGCCTGCATTTCTAACGCTGGGTGGAGTCACAGTGGTGGGCGGAGTTAGCAGCTCCTGCTCTGTCCCAGTGCCAGCACACCACTAGCAGAACGGGAGCAGCAGCCACAGAATCCCCCCACCATCCCCAGCCAGAAGCCACCAGGGCACGGACGCCCCACAGTGCCAGGTAACCATAGACCCCTACCTTGCCACCTACACCCCACTGTCACCCGCACCACACACCCCAACCCCACCTCCACCAGCTCCCACATCCAGCCATGGATGGCCCAGACACCCCCCACCCCGACGCTTGCATACCTCACCAGCACACACTGCCCAGCCTAACCCCACACCACCGATCCCACCCGCCGCACAAGCCAGCACCTCCCGCAGCCATCCTCGGCACGGACACGGTGGCCGGGCCCCGCCGGCTGCACCACGACCGACCAGACAGCCGCAGCCCGCACCACCCACACCGCCCTGCACACACCTCCAGCACCAGCACTGCAGCCGCGCCTGGGACCCACTGTCCCGCCAGACGCTGTCCGCACAACGGATGAAGACAGTGCAGTTACCCACGCCTGTAACTGCCGCCGCCATACACATCAGGAGGGACGGGTGGCGCAGGAGAAGACTTAATAGCTCTCCCTGCACCGCGTACAGACACCCGCCGCCTCCCACCATCCCCAGAGACCAGGACTGCCTTCTCCACAGGCCAGAGACGGGGGACAGCGCGCCTGGTACTGTGGCCGCTGCACCAACTTCACAGGTGAGAGAGAGTGCACAGGCCGCCCCGCTTCTATGTGCCCCCCCCCGCCGCCCCGCGTCTCTACGCCCCGCATCTTTGCGCTCCCCCCCCACCGCCTCCCGCATCTCTGCGTCGCCCCACACCTCTGCGTCCCTCCTTGCCGCCCCGCGTCTCTGCGCCCCCTCCCTACCGCCCCGCGTCTTTGTATCCCCCTCCCTGCCTCTGTGTCCCCTCCCTGCCACCCCGCGTCTCTGTGTCCCCTCCCTGCCGCCCGCGTCTTTGTGTCCCCTCCCTGCCGCCCCGCGTCTCTGCGTCAACTCCCTGCCGCCCCGCGTCCCTGCGTCCCCTCCCTACCGATCTGCGTCCCCTCCCCGGCGCCCCGTGTCTCTGCGTCCCCTCCCTGCCGCCCGCGTCTCTGCGTCCGCTCCCTGCCGCCCGCATCTCTGCGTCCCCTCCCTGCCGCCCCGCCACTCTGCGTCCCCTCCCCGTGCCTCTGCGTCCCTCCTGCCGCCCCGCATCTCTGCGCCCCCTCCCTACCGCCCCGCGTCTCTGTATCCCCTCCCTGCCTCTGCATCCCCTCCCTGCCGCCCCGCGTCTCTGCGTCCCCTCCCTGCCGCCCCTCGTCTCTGCGTCCCCTCCGTGCCGCCCCGCGTCTCTGCGTCCCCTCCCTGCCGCCCGCATCTCTGCGCCCCCTCCCTGCCGCCTCGCGACTCTGCGTCCCCTCCCCGCGACTCTGCTTCCCTCCCTGCCGCCCCGCATCTCTGCGCACCCTCCCAACCGTCCCGCGTCTCTGTATCTCCTCCCTGCCTCTGTGTCCCCTCCTGCCGCCACGCGTCTCTGCGTCCCCTCCCTGCCGCCCTGCGTCTCTGCGTCCCCTCACCGGCGCCCCGCGTCTCTGCGTCCCCTCCCCGGCGCCTGCGTCTCTGCGTCCCCTCCCCGGCGCCCCGCGTCTCTGTGTCCCCTCCCCGGCGCCCGCGTCTCTGCGTCCCCTCCCCGGCGCCCCGCGTCTCTGCGTCCCCTCCCCGGCGCCCCGCGTCCCCTCCCTGGTGCCCCGCGTCTCTGCGTCCCCTACCTGGAGCCCTGCATCTGTGTCCCCTCCCTGCGTCTCTGCCTCCCCTCCCTGCCGCCCCGCGTCTCTGCCTCCCCTCCCTGCGCCGTGTACAGACATCCGCCGCCTCCTCCGCACACCGAACACAACGCTGCCTCCCACCATCCCCAGAGACCCGGACTGCACACCACAGGCCTGGACTGCCTTCTCCACAGAGACGGGGGACAGCACGCCTGGTACTGTGGCCACTGCACCAACTTCACAGATGAGAGAGAGTGCACAGGCAGCACCGCGACTCTGCGCCCCCCCCCCCCCGCCGCCCCGCGTCTCTGCGTCCCCCCCTGCCGCCCCAACTCGCTGCGTCCCCCCTCTGCCGCCCCGCCTCTCTGCGTCCCCTCCCTGGCGCCCCGCGTCTCTGCGTCCCCTCCCTGGCGCCCCGCGTCTCTGCGTCCCCTCCGTGCCGGCCACATCTCTGCGTCCCCTACCTGCCGCCCGCATCTCTGCGTCCCCTCCCTGCCGCCCCGCGTCTCTGCGCCCCCTCCCTACCGCCCCACGTCTCTGTATCTCCTCCCTGCCTCTGCGTCCCCTCCCTGCTGCCCCGCGTCTCTGCGTGCCCTCCCTGCCGCCCCGCGTCTCTGCGTCCCCTCCCTGCGCCCCACTTCTCTGCATCCCCTCCCTGCCGCCCCGTGTCTCAGCATCCCCTTCCTGGCACCCCGCATCTCTGCGTCCCCTTCCTGCGTCTCTGCACCCCCTCCCTGCCGCTCCGCCTCTCTGCGTCCCCTCCTTGCCGCCCCGTGTCTCTGCGTCCCCTTCCTGGCACCCCGTGTCTCTACATCCCCTTCCTGGCACCCCGCGTCTGTGTCCCCTCCCTGCGCCTCTGTGTCCCCTCCCTGCCGCTCCGCCTCTATGCGTCCCCTCCCTGCCGCCCCGCCTCTCTGCATCCCCTCCCTGCCGCCCCGCCTCTCTGCGTCCCTTCCCTGCCTCCCCGCGCCTCTGCGTCCCTTCCCTGCCGCCCGTGCCTCTGTGTCCCCTCCCTCCCAGCGCCTCTGCGTCCCCTCCCTCCCTCCCCGTGCCTCTGCGTACCCTCCCTCCCCGCACCTCTGCATCCCCTTCCTGGCACCCCGCGTCTCTGCGTCCCCTCCCTGGCGCCCCGCGTCTCTGCGTCCCCTCCGTGCCGGCCACATCTCTGCATCCCCTACCTGCCGCCCGCATCTCTGCGTCCCCTCCCTGCCGCCCTGCGACTCTGCATCCCCTCCCCACGCCTCTGCGTCCCTCCCTGCCGCCCCGCGTCTCTGCGCCCCCTCCCTACCGCCCCACGTCTCTGTATCTCCTCCCTGCCTCTGCGTCCCCTCCCTGCCGCCCCGCGTCTCTGCGTCCCCTCCCTGCCGCCTTGCGTCTCTGCGTCCCCTCCATGCCGCCCCACTTCTCTGCATCCCCTCGTTGCCGCCCCGCGTCTCAGCATCCCCTTCCTGGCACCCCGCGTCTCTGCGTCCCCTTCCTGCGTCTCTGCGTCCCCTCCCTGCCACTCTGCCTCTCTGCGTCCCCTCCTTGCCGCCCCGTGTCTCTGCGTCCCCTTCCTGGCACCCCGCGTCTCTGCATCCCCTTCCTGGCACCCCGCGTCTGTGCCCCCTCCCTGCGTCTCTGCGTCCCCTCCCTGCCGCTCCGCCTCTCTGCGTCCCCTCCCTGCCGCCCCGCCTCTCTGCATCCCCTCCCTGCCGCCCCGCCTCTCTGCGTCCCTTCCCTGCCGCCCCGCGCCTCTGCGTCCCTTCCCTGCCGCCCCGCGCCTCTGTGTCCCCTCCCTCCCCGCGTCTCTGCATCCCCTCCCTCCCCGCGTCTCTGCGTCCCCTCCCTCCCCGCGCCTCTGTGTCCCCTCCCTCCCCGCGCCTCTGCGTCCCCTCCCTCCCCGCACCTCTGCATCCCCTTCCTGGTGCCCCGCGTCTCTGCGTCCCCTCCCTGCTCCTCGCGTCCCCTCCCTCCCCGCGCTTCTGCGTCCCCTCCTTTTCCGCACCTCTGCGTCCCCTCCCTCCCCACGCCTCTGCGTCCTCTCCCTACCTACCCGCGCCTCTGCATCCCCTCCCTCCCCGCGCCTCTGCGTCCCCTCCCTCCCCGCGCCTCTGCGTCCCCTCCCTGCCGCCCCGCGTCTCTGCGTCACCTCCCTGCCTCCCCGTGTCTCTGCGTCACCTCCCTGCCGCCCCGCGTCTCTGCGTCACCTCCCTGCCGCTAGATAGATAGATAGATAGATAGATAGATAGATAGATATGAGATAGATAGATAGATAGATAGATAGATAGATAGATAGATAGATAGATAGGTATGAGATAGTTAGATAGATATGAGATAGATAGATAGATAGATAGATAGATAGATAGATAGATAGATAGATAGATATGAGAAATAGATAGATAGATAGATAGATAGATAGATAGATAGATAGATAGATAGATAGATAGATAGATAGATAGATAGATATGAGATATATAGATATGAGATAGATAGATATGAGATAGATAGATAGATAGATAGATAGATAGATAGATAGATAGATAGATAGATAGATAGATAGATAGATATGAGATATATAAATATGAGATAGATAGATATGAGATAGATAGATAGATAGATAGATAGATAGATAGATAGATAGATAGATAGGTAGGTAGGTAGGTAGGTAGGTAGGTAGATAGATAGATAGATAGATAGATAGATAGATAGATAGATAGATAGATAGATATGAGAGGATATGAGAGATGGATAAATAGATAGATAGATAGATAGATAGATAGATAGATATGAGAGAGATAGATAGATAGATAGATAGATAGATAGATAGATAGATAGATAGATAGATAGATAGATAGATAGATATGGTGCCCATACACTTGTGAGATAATCGGTACTAACCTTCGATTTTGACTGGATCTGTGAGAGAAATCGGGGGGATTGTATGCACATTTTAGGTACCTTTTGACGCGATGCGCGGACACGCCGGTCGAATCTCGTGTCTCAAGATAGTATGTGCTGCACTTAATATTTATCGAATCGCGGCGTGATCGCTTGCTGTTTTTTACCACTTTTGATGTATCACTGTGATGAGCGATATGTGAAGACAGGAGCCGACTTCCTGGCCACTCCTCTTCCCCTCACTGCGCACATGACTGGAGACAGAGGCAGAACTCTGGGAGGCAACGGAGTCAGCTGCCGCCGGGCTCCTGCTTTGAAGGGGGCACCTCTCCTCCTGTTCCATGTGTAGAGCTACATTAAACAATTAAGTTAATTGACAGCAGCCGGAATCTCTTCCGTAGCCGACTTCCCCACTAGTCACTACACCTTACAAATCACACCCTCTTTATTATAGATACACAGGAAGCAGACAACTTACTGATGAAGCTATTTGCTCCTATAAAGGAAGCATGAGAATTCTAACTACAGTATATGAAGTTATTTCTCTGACAAATACAAGTAACTTCATATAGTTAGAATTCTCATACTTCCTATGCAAGAGCAGATGTCTCCATCAGTAAGGTGCATGCTTCCAGTGTAATAGGTTGTGGGTTCTAATCCTGGATATGACACTTGCAAATTAATTGTCAGAGAAATAATCAGTATTGTGAGTGACTGAGCAGATCTATGTAGTGTGTGGCTGGACCCCTACATAGATCTGCCTAGTTGCAACGGGTTTTGTAGTAGCTTCATGTAGTTAGAATCTGCAGGCTTGCTATGTAGGAGCAAATCAATATTTATATATATATATATATATATATATATATAGCCCAGATGGTTGTCACGGTACGTTGGAAAAATTATCAGACAGTTCAAGGAGCGTATGGCCATGCATAGAACGGCCATCAGACAAGCTCTAGAAGGGACGGACCAAGATCAACCGGTCGCCCGACATTTCAGAACTTTAGTCATAATCTGGTGAGTTTGAGGTACAAAATGATAGATCATGTAACCCTTTAGCAATAGAGGGGCTGACAGGGGACGACTGTTACTGCAGAAGGAGTCGATGTGGATCCATAAATTACAGACCCTGCACCCTTAGGATTAAATGATCAATGTTCCTTTAATTGTTTTGTTTGAGACATGTATCCGCATTTATCTATAGTCAGTACAGCAGTATTGTTTATGTATCATGTAGTTTACATTGATCTAGGTTTATTATTATTTTTTCTGCAGTGGATAGACAGTCCTGGCGTGTTTTTGTTTTGTCTGTTTCTATGGTGATGGGAGCACTGTAGTATCACGTCCTCGTTGCCAAGAGCCGGTACGTCAGCGCCAGTCGCATGTGAGTGACGTCATCGCGTCTCAGCACGGAGCGGGACGGTAACGAGCGCACAAACCTAGGTGAGTGTCCAGTGGCGGATCCAGGGGGGGGGGTCACTCGGCCCCGTGCCCCCCCTGTCCGTTCTCCCTCCGTCGTCCGTCCCCGCTGCCGCCGCCGCACAGGGAAATGACGGGCGCCCGCTGAGATTGTGTTACCAGCGGGCACCCGTCTCCCTGCACAGCGGCAGCCGGAGGCAGGAGCTCAGTACTGAGCTCCGGCCTCCGGCGCTGTCACTGTGTGCGGCGTGCGCTATGGGAGAGACGTCAGTCATGACGTCTCTCTCATAGTGCTGAGGAGAGGACGCCAGGAGGATGTCTGGAAGCGGGAATGGGGATCGGTAAGTATGTCGTTTTTTATCTTTCTTAGTGCAGCGGGGGCACCTACTGGGGGCAATTTACGGGGGACATTACTACTGGGGAGGGGGCAGCAGCAAGGGGCATTACTGCTGGGGGCATTATTACTGGGGGGCATTACTACTGGGGGGGAGTCATCTATTGGGGCATTACTACTGGGGGCATTATTACTGAGGGGCATTACTACTGGGGGGGAGTCATCTATTGGGGCATTACTACTGGGGGCAGCTACTGGGGGATATTTTTACTGGGGGGCATCTACTAGGGGCAAACTGCTGGGGGACATTATTACTGGGGGGCATCTACTGGGGGCAAACTACTGGGGGACATTATTACTGGGGCCAACTACAAGGGGGCAAACTACTGGGGGTAAGCTACAAGGGGGCAAACTACAAAGGGCTAACTACTGGGGGCATACTGCAGGAGGGCATTACTTTACTACTGGCGGCGTAACTACAGGGGCATTACTACTGGCGGCGTAACTACAGGGCATTACTACTGGCGGCGTAACTACAGGGGCATTACTACTGGCGGCGTAACTACAGGGGCATTACTACTGGCGGCGTAACTACAGGGGCATTACTACTGGTGGCGTAACTACAGGGGCATTACTACTTGGGGGCTAAACTACAGGGAGGCCAAACTACTGGGCGATAACTACAGGGGCCAAACTACTGGGGGCATTACTACTGGGGGCTAAACTACAAGGGGGGCATAACTACAATGGGGCAAACTACAGGGGGGCATTACTATTGGTGGCTAAACTACAAGCAGGCAAACTACTGGGGGCATTACTACTGGGAGGCTAAACTAAAGGGGGGGTAAACTACTGGGGTCATAACTGCAGGGGCATTACCACTGGGGGCATAACTACTAGGGTGCTAAATGACTGGGGGTATTACTACAGACAACATTACTACTGGGGGCAATACGGGCATTGCATAAGGGGCACCACTACTATGGGGTCTATATAACGGGCACTACCAGTACAATGGACATTGCATAATGAGCGCTACAACTGTGGGCATTGTATAAGAAGCGCTACTGTGGTGGGCATTATGTGTATTACGGGGTGCTACTACTGTGGGCATTATTACGCTGCCCCTCACACACTGCCCCCTGTACCCAGCACCACACACATTGCCCCCTGCACCTTGACCTTCACACGCTGCCCCCTGCACACTGCACCATGCACCGAAGCCGCACGCAAATGTACTTGCCGCTTCCATGGTGCCCCCCCTATCATTTTCTTCTGGATCCGCCCCTGTGAGTGTCTATAAAAGTGTGTTATATGTGAATGTTGTTTTTATCCTTGAAAGGAACTACATCCAGGCTATGTGACTCTTTTGTCTTATGCCGGAGTTTTATTCTATCTACAAGTCTGTGAGTGCGGCTCAGTTTCCTGGTGCATATATATATATATATATATATATATATATATTTATAGGGGGGCACCAATATTTTTCTTGCCTCCGGGCAACTGGGACAAACTTACGCTGGAGAAACCCCCTGGCAGACCCATTATATCTGCCAGGGGTTCTCTCTATCAGCCCATAGCTGTATACTTGGACACCCTTCTTAACCCCTGCATACAACAAGCGGACTCATACCTCAAAGATACCACCCAGTTATTGATCAAGCTTGGTCAACTGGGGCCACTACCCAGTGGTACTTTGCTGTGCAGTGCTGACGTCAACAGCCTGTACACTTGTATCCCGCACGATGCGGGTCTACAGGCTGTTGAAAGTCTAATTACTAACAATCTTTCCTTTACAGGCCCCCCGGTTGAGTTCTTTATGCAATTGCTCAATTTGGTGTTAACGAAGAACTATTTCATCTATGACACCAAATTTTACCTACAGGTGGCTGGTTGTGCGATGGGGTCCAATGTGGCCCCATCGTACGCTAATGCCTATATGATTATGGTCGAAAAACAACTGTTCAGGCAGCAGGAACACCTAGTAGTGTATCTCAGATACATAGATGATTTACTCATCTTCTGGACAGATCTGAGGTATCATTGAGAGATCTGTTAGATCAACACAATGTCACTCGACATGCGGTACAATTTACTTACAGCATCTCACCTCTCACAATACATTTCCTAGATGTAAACATCACCCTGACCCCTACAGGTATTAATACCACCATCTATGTAAAGGTAACTGATAGGAATACCATCCTAAGACATGATAGCTTTCATCCCCAACCATTACGTGAAGGGCTCCCCTACTCTCAGATGCTGAGAGTAAGAAGAATAACCAGTGATTCCACACAAACTGAGATTGCTCTGGATGATACGGCCCATAAATTTCAGGAGAGGGGCTATCCACGTAGAGAAAATCAGATCTAAGGTTCTGAGTACCACCAGACATGATGCACTCCATACTAGCACAACACCAGCTGATAATACGCGGTTGTTACCCTGGGTAAACAGGTTTAATACTAAGAGCAAATATACTCAACATATAGCCAAAAAATTCTGGCCTATTATAAACACAGATAAGAACTTGCCTGCACTTGCGGGCACCAGACTATTACCTTGCTATACCCGGGGTCGTAATTTAGGTGATTTACTCATCAAGAGAGACATCATGAAACTTAAACAACAAGCGGCCAAGACACATTTTGTCAGTCACAAGCCGGGATGCACCACTTGTAGATCATTAATCCCAGGGGATACCATTGCCCATCCGTACTCAGGGAAAAAGTATAAGATTAAACACGCCCTCACTTGCACTACCAAATTTGTTATATATGTCCTCACTTGCCCATGCGGTTTAAATTACGTGGGCAAGACTGAAAGACAGTTCAGAGAAAGAATGGCCGGCCACAGGTCGGCTATTAGAGCTGCACTTGAAACTGGCACTAGCGACCAACCAGTGGCACGCCACTGCGCGGCAGCCAGGCACAATATAGCCAGTATCAGAAACAAGTTAATTGATCACGTTCCCCTTAATATAAGAGGAGGCAACAGGAAGAAATCATTATTACAACTTGAGAGTAAATGGATTTACACCCTAGGTACCCTGTCGCCAAGAGGCCTGAATGATTCATTGGGCTTACAATGCTTTCTATAAATGCCGTATATTTGCTATAACCATGCTATATAGTCTATCGTATTAAATTTGCTATTACGCATCAGGCATTCACAGCATATTGCTAGTAATAGTTATTAGCAGTAATGGTTGTTATATCTGCCAATAATTCTAGCTCGATTTCTTTTTATCATGTTTTTATCAGTGCATGTTATCTTGTTTTGTTATTGTTGTCGTCCGGTTACCGGGACAATGTGACGCTGTGTCTATCTGATAGGTTGTGGGCGGTGGTCGCACCCGGATGACGGCACTGCATGGACGCGCCTCTGATGATGCGGCTGGACTCGCGGACGCCGGAGCCTGGGGGCGCACACACAGCCGCGGCAGATCAGGTAATTATGTGTTTATTCGTGAGTGTATAAATGTCTGTTACTTTGTCACACACTGTTTGTTACTCCTGATGACGGGCTGACGCCCGAAACGTCGAATTAAAGCACCATTTGCAACTTTCTTCAAGTCTCTGAGTGCCACCATCTCTGCACGCATATATATATATATATATATATATATATTTATAGGGGGGCACCAATATTTTTCTTGCCTCCGGGCAACTGGGACAAACTTACGCCACTGACTGGAGAGGAGGCTGCAAGCACGCTGCTGAGCTTATAAACACCGCACAAGGTAGGCAGGCTATACCACTGGCCACCAATGATTATTCCTTTTTGCCACCACTGGCCACCATTTATGCTGCTCTACCCACGATTATACTGGCCCCCTGCCCAAAATGCTGCGCCACTGCAAACCCTATGCGGCCACGCCCTAAACGCCATTATACTGCGCCACTGCAACCCACATCCAACCGTTATGCTGCTGAACCCTGCACACCAATGTATTCTCACAACATATTTCAGATAACTCACACCAGTAACTAGAAAACAAACTTTATTTAACCAGAATAATGGAACTTTTTTCATGTTTATTCATTTTCCTTTGTTTGCATTCTGCAGATGTCCTATGAGAGCTGCGATATTCTTTCCGGCTTCATCAGCCTGTACCGCGAAGGGGAGTGTCTGTGGCTGACGTCCTCACCAGACTACAGCAACAAGCAGAAGAGGGAGGCTGCTTATACCCGCATGGTGGAGTACTCCAAGCCCACCTTCTCTGCTGCCTCGGTGACCTGGATCCGAAAGAAAATCACCAATCTACGGATAGTCTTTGTCAAAAAGAACAACAAGGTGGAGGAGTCCAAGAGGTCAGGAGCCGGTGCAGACAAGGTGTATGTGCCGCAGCTGTGGTACTACAAAGATCTCCACTTCCTCCTGGAGAAAAGGTCAGCTAAGGAGTAGAGATGTGCACCGGAAATTTTTCGGGTTTTGTGTTTTGGTTTTGGGTTCGGTTCCGCGGCCGTGTTTTGGGTTCGAACGCGTTTTGGCAAAACCTCACCGAATTTTTTTTGTCGGATTCGGGTGTGTTTTGGATTTGGGTGTTTTTTTCAAAAAACCCTAAAAAACAGCTTAAATCATAGAATTTGGGGGTCATTTTGATTCCAAAGTATTATTACCCTCAATAACCATAATTTCCACTCATTTTCAGTCTATTCTGAACACCTCACACCTCACAATATTATTTTTAGTCCTAAAATTTGCACCGAGGTCGCTGGATGACTAAGCTCAGCGACCCAAGTGGCCGACACAAACACCTGGCCCATCTAGGAGTGGCACTGCAGTGTCACACAGGATGGCCCTTCCAAAAAATACTCCCCAAACAGCACATGATGCAAAGAAAAAAAGAGGCGCAATGAGGTAGCTGTGTGACTAAGCTCAGCGACCCAAGTGGCCGACACAAACACCTGGCCCATCTAGGAGTGGCACTGCAGTGTCAGGCAGGATGGCCCTTCCAAAAAATACTCCCCAAACAGCACATGACGCAAAGAAGAAAAAAAAGAGGCGCAATGAGGTAGCTGTGTGAGTAAGCTAAGCGACCCTAGTGGCCGACACAAACACCTGGCCCATCTAGGAGTGGCACTGCAGTGTCACGCAGGCTGGCCCTTCCAAAAAACACTCCCCAAACAGCACATGACGCAAAGAAAAATGAAAGAAAAAAGAGGTGCAAGATGGAATTGTCCTTGGGCCCTCCCACCCACCCTTATGTTGTATAAACAGGACATGCACACTTTAACCAACCCATCATTTCAGTGACAGGGTCTGCCACACGACTGTGACTGAAATGACGGGTTGGTTTGGACCCCCACCAAAAAAGAAGCAATTAATCTCTCCTTGCACAAACTGGCTCTACAGAGGCAAGATGTCCACCTCATCATCATCCTCCGATTCATCACCGTGCACATCCCCCTCCTCACAGATTATCAATTCGTCCCCACTGGAATCCACCATCACAGCTCCCTGTGTACTTTGTGGAGGCAATTGCTGCTGGTGAATGTCTCCATGGAGGAATTGATTATAATTCATTTTAATGAACATCATCTTCTCCACATTTTCTGGAAGTAACCTCGTACGCCGATTGCTGACAAGGTGAGCGGCGGCACTAAACATGCTTTCGGAGTACACACTTGTGGGAGGGCAACTTAGGTAGAATAAAGCCAGTTTGTGCAAGGGCCTCCAAATTGCCTCTTTTTCCTGCCAGTATACGTACGGACTGTCTGACGTGCCTACTTGGATGCGGTCACTCATATAATCCTCCACCATTCTTTCAATGGTGAGAGAATCATATGCAGTGACAGTAGACGACATGTCCGTAATCGTTGTCAGGTCCTTCAGTCCGGACCAGATGTCAGCATCAGCAGTCGGTCCAGACTGCCCTGCATCACCGCCAGCGGGTGGGCTCGGAATTCTGAGCCTTTTCCTCGCACCCCCAGTTGCGGGAGAATGTGAAGGAGGAGATGTTGACAGGTCGCGTTCCGCTTGACTTGACAATTTTCTTGCAGTTTGTGCAAGGGCCTCCAAATTGCCTCTTTTTCCTGCCAGTATACGTACGGACTGTCTGACGTGCCTACTTGGATGCGGTCACTCATATAATCCTCCACCATTCTTTCAATGGTGAGAGAATCATATGCAGTGACAGTAGACGACATGTCCGTAATCGTTGTCAGGTCCTTCAGTCCGGACCAGATGTCAGCATCAGCAGTCGGTCCAGACTGCCCTGCATCACCGCCAGCGGGTGGGCTCGGAATTCTGAGCCTTTTCCTCGCACCCCCAGTTGCGGGAGAATGTGAAGGAGGAGATGTTGACAGGTCGCGTTCCGCTTGACTTGACAATGTCTCCAGCTTCTTCTGCAAAAGCCTGATGAGGGGAATGACCTGACTCAGTCTGGCAGTGTCTGAACTGACTTCACGTGTGGCAAGTTCAAAAGGTTGCAGAACCTTGAAAAACGTTGAAATCATTCTCCACTGCGCTTGAGACAGGTGCATTCCACCTCCTATATCGTGGTCAGTTGTATAGGCTTGAATGGCCTTTTGCTGCTCCTCCAACCTCTGAAGCATATAGAGGGTTGAATTCCACCTCGTTACCACTTCTTGCTTCAGATGATGGCAGGGCAGGTTCAGGCGTTTTTGGTGTTGCTCCAGTCTTCTGTACGTGGTGCCTGTACGCCGAAAGTGTCCCGCAATTCTTCTGGCCACCGACAGCATCTCTTGCACGCCCCTCTCGTTTTTTAAATAATTCTGCACCACCAAATTCAAGGTATGTGCAAAACATGGGACGTGCTGGAATTTGCCCATATTTAATGCACACACAATATTGCTGGCGTTGTCCGATGCCACAAATCCACAGGAGAGTCCAATTGGGGTAAGCCATTCTGCGATGATCTTCCTCAGTTGCCGTAAGAGGTTTTTAGCTGTGTGCGTATTCTGGAAAGCGGTGATACAAAGCGTAGCCTGCCTAGGAAAGAGTTGGCGTTTGCGAGATGCTGCTACTGGTGCCGCCGCTGCTGTTCTTGCGGCGGGAGTCAATACATCTACCCAGTGGGCTGTCACAGTCATATAGTCCTGAGTCTGCCCTGCTCCACTTGTCCACATGTCCGTGGTTAAGTGGACATTGGGTACAACTGCATTTTTTAGGACACTGGTGAGTCTTTTTCTGAGGTCTGTGTACATTTTCGGTATCGCCTGCCTAGAGAAATGGAACCTAGATGGTATTTGGTACCGGGGACACAGTACCTCAATCAAGTCTATAGTTGGCTCTGCAGTAATGATGGATACCGGAACCACGTTTCTCACCGCCCAGGATGCCAAGGCCTCAGTTATCCGCTTTGCAGCAGGATGACTGCTGTGATATTTCATCTTCCTCGCAAAGGACTGTTGGACAGTCAATTGCTTGGTGGAAGTAGTAAAAGTCGTCTTACGACTTCCCCTCTGGGATGACCATCGACTCCCAGCAGCAACAACAGCAGCGCCAGCAGCAGTAGGCGTTACACGCAAGGATGCATCGGAGGAATCCCAGGCAGGAGAGGACTCGTCAGAATTGCCAGTGACATGGCCTGCAGGACTATTGGCATTCCTGGGGAAGGAGGAAATTGACACTGAGGGAGTTGGTGGGGTGGTTTGCGTGAGCTTGGTTACAAGAGGAAGGGATTTACTGGTCAGTGGACTGCTTCCGCTGTCGCCCAAAGTTTTTGAACTTGTCACTGACTTATGATGAATGCGCTGCAGGTGACGTATAAGGGAGGATGTTCCGAGGTGGTTAACGTCCTTACCCCTACTTATTACAGCTTGACAAAGGCAACACACGGTTTGACAAATGTTGTCCGCATTTCTGTTGAAATACTTCCACACCGAAGAGCTGATTTTTTTGGTATTTTCACCAGGCATGTCAATGGCCATATTCCTCCCACGGACAACAGGTGTCTCCCCGGGTGCCTGACTTAAACAAACCACCTCACAATCAGAATCCTCCTGGTCAATTTCCTCCCCAGCGCCAGCAACACCCATATCCTCCTCATCCTGGTGTACTTCAACACTGACATCTTCAATCTGACTATCAGGAACTGGACTGCAGGTGCTCCTTCCAGCACTTGCAGGGGGCGTGCAAATGGTGGAAGGCGCATGCTCTTCACGTCCAGTGTTGGGAAGGTCAGGCATCGCAACCGACACAATTGGACTCTCCTTGTGGATTTGTGATTTTGAAGAACGCACAGTTCTTTGCTGTGCTTTTGCCAGCTTAAGTCTTTTCATTTTTCTAGCGAGAGGCTGAGTGCTTCCATCCGTGAAGCTGAACCACTAGCCATGAACATAGGCCAGGGCCTCAGCCGTTCCATGCCACTCCGTGTGGTAAATGGCATATTGGCAAGTTTACGCTTCTCCTCCGACGATTTTATTTTAGATTTTTGAGTCCTTTTTTTACTGATATTTGGTGTTTTGGATTTTACATGCTCTGTACTATGACATTGGGCATCGGCCTTGGCAGACGACGTTGATGGCATTTCATCGTCTCGGCCATGACTAGTGGCAGCAGCTTCAGCACGAGGTGGAAGTGGATCTTGATCTTTCCCTATTTTTGGAACCTCAACATTTTTGTTCTCCATATTTTAATAGGCACAACTAAAAGGCACCTCAGGTAAACAATGGAGATGGATGGATACTAGTATACTTATGGATGACGAGTGACTGCCGACACAGAGGTAGCTACAGCCGTGGACTACCGTACTGCGTCTGCTAGTATAGACTGGATGATAATGATATAAAAAATATATATATATCACTACTGCAGGACAGGTATATATTATATAATGACGGACCTGCTGGACACTGTCAGCAGACTCCTAAACTACTAGTATGAAGAAGATAGAAAAAAAAACCCACCACAGGTAGGTATACAATTATGGACGAGCACTGCCGACACAGAGGTAGCTACAGCCGTGGACTACCGTACTGCATCTGCTAGTATAGACTGGATGATAATGATATAAAAAATATATATATATCACTACTGCAGGACAGGTATATATTATATAATGACGGACCTGCTGGACACTGTCAGCAGACTCCTAAACTACTAGTATGAAGAAGATAGAAAAAAAAAACCCACCACAGGTAGGTATACAATTATGGACGAGCGACTGCCGACACAGAGGTAGCTACAGCCGTGGACTACCGTACTGCGTCTGCTAGTATAGACTGGATGATAATGATATAAAAAATATATATATATATCACTACTGCAGGACAGGTATATATTATATAATGATGGACCTGCTGGACACTGTCAGCAGACTCCTAAACTACTAGTATGAAGAAGATAGAAAGAAAAAAAACCACCACAGGTAGGTATACAATTATGGACGAGCACTGCCGACACAGAGGTAGCTACAGCCGTGGACTACCGTACTGCGTCTGCTAGTATAGACTGGATGATAATGATATAAAAAATATATATATATATCACTACTGCAGGTATATATTATAATATAATGAATGACGGACCTGCTGGACACTGTCTGTCAGCAGAATGCGTTTATAGAATAAAAAAAAAAAACACCACAGGAGTGTTTAACTTTTTCAGGCAGACAATATACTGGTGGTCACTGGTCAGTCACACTGGCAGCAAAAGTGTGCACTGTTATGTACTCCTGCTATAACTGCTCCCCAGTCTCCCCCACAATTAAGCTGTGTGAGCAGTGAGCACTCAGCACAGTCAGATATACATAGATGATATTATCATGCAGCACACTGAGGCTGAGCACAGATATGGTATGTGACCGTGTATCGTTTTTTTTCAGGCAGAGAACGGATTTTAAATAATAAATAAAACTGGTGGTCAGTGGTCACTAGTATAACTATCAGCAAAACTCTGCACTCTCTGAGTACTCCAGTCCTAATGCTCCCCAAAATTACTAAAATTAAATTACTAGTAAATCAAGTGTCTCACTCTCTATCTAAACGGAGAGGACGCCAGCCACGTCCTCTCCCTATCAATCTCAATGCACGTGTGTAAATGGCGGCAACGCGCGGCTCCTTATATAGAATCCGAGTCTTGCGATAGAATACGAGCCTCGCGAGAATCCGACAGCGGGATGATGACGTTCGGGCGCGCTCGGGTTAACCGAGCAAGGCGGGAAGATCCGAGTCTGCCTCGGACCCGTGTAAAAAGGCTGAAGTTCGGGGGGGTTCGGATTCCGAGGAACCGAACCCGCTCATCTCTACTAAGGAGTCCCTGGTGGTGATGGCAGAGTCCGAGGAGGGAAGTCTGGACGTGGAGGAGACCGAAGGGGTAAGTTGCCTTTTATATGGTTTTTACCTAATACTGTACATTCCTCCTGCCATGCCACAGCTCCTTCCCCATTGAAGAATGCATTATATTTTCCCCTGACCTCTTTTGCCCTTGCAGTGCCGCGTATAGTTGCTGCAGGTGGTCCCACCGAGCAAATCGGTGCTGTCACCACAGGATGGTTGGGATCTTCCGGTCCTGCTGGCAGCAAAGGCATTTGCCTCGTGGTCTTGCGACGGATCATGTTGTGTAGTATACAACATGCTGTTACTACACAGTCAATTTTGTCCAGCCTCATGTTAATGGGTTTGTGGAAGATCCTGAACCGGTTACTGAGAATGTCAAATGTGTAAGGCGCGGCGGTTTTTGTCCGCGCTCTGACCGAGCAGCGGTCACGGCCGCCGCGCCTCTCTGTCTGCTCCCGCACGGCGCCTAGCAACGCCGGGACGCCGTGCGCGCGATAGCCGCCGGGTCCCTGGCAACGCTAGGACGCCGTGCGCCCAGGGCCGCCGGGTCCATGGCAATGGGGACGCCACATGTGGACCGCGTTCCCCGTTGCCATGAGAGTACTCACACCTGTTCTCCCCTGGTCGTGCAGCAAGGCAGCTGCACGACATTCATCAATCAGGCTCTGCACTGCCATTGGAGGGTTCCCTGTTATATGCCTCCTCAGTGCCTCACACAAACGCCGGTGATAGCTTCCTGCATGCTGTTCCTGCCTGGTAACGTCTGTTCCTGATTTGGCTGTATCTGGTCGATCCTGCTCCCTGGGCTCCCTGGGCTCCCGAGTCCTGGAGTTCTGAAGCCGGTCCTGGGAATCCTTCCTGTCCAAAACGAACCTGTTGCAGTCATCCGAGGGTTCTCGTTATTTGGGGTTCTCTCCCGGTTTCGTGAGTAGCGGCTTCTGCCGAGAGTTGCGGCCTAGGCCGCTTTTACTTTGTATTACTTTTGTATTGGAGGTTTTTGCGGAGGTTTCCGCTTTTCACTGTCCTCCCCGGAACTCGGCGGTGCCGTGTGGGGGAACGGACAGTGGTATCATTTGTTGTCCTTTTTCCTTGGCGGCGTGCCGCACATACCTTTAGTTTTAGGGTAGTTAGTAGCCCCTAGCTTCTGTTTGTTTTAGTTAGAGGTCCCCTTGTTATTACCCTGTCTCGGTTCACGCTTTGTCTCTCTCTAAGACCTGGGGGCATAGGAGTTGGGCAGACCTAATCCGCCCTTCAAACGCGGCTGCCGTGGGCCCAAGAAACCATAGTCGTTCAGGCGTGAGTCGACCACACGGGTAAGACAACGGAGGTAGGGTGCTAGGAGCTATTCCCGTACCTCTCCTTAGTTCAGCGTCACGTACTGGTGCTCTGAACTCGCATCACTACATCCAGGAACGTAACATTATCACCGGCCCTATAAAAAAAAAAAAGTTTATTTTTTCTTTTGTATTGGTGGGCCTAGAAATTTGGCCTCATGAATCCGGCAGTTTTAGGTCCAAATCCCAGTCAGCTTTTGGCCAACCAGATTCAGGAACTAACTCAGATGGTTCAGGACCTCACTCTTCGGGTGAGATCGCAGGAAGATCTTTTGCGAGCCTCCCCGAGTATGGTTCCAGAACCAAAAATGCATTTACCTGACCGTTTTTCGGGTAACCGAAAGGATTTTTTTAATTTTAAGGAAGCTTGTAAGCTTTATTTTCGTTTAAGGCCCCGTTCCTCTGGTACCGAGTCTCAACGGGTCGGGATTGTGATGTCTTTACTCCAAGGTGATCCACAGACCTGGGCTTTTGGGCTAAGAGCGGATGATGTTGCCTTGCTATCAGTAGATGCCTTTTTTAAGTCCTTTGGCCTTTTGTATGATGACCCTGATAGAGAAGCATCAGCTGAGAGCCACCTGCGTGCACTTAAGCAAGGGAAAAATCCAGCAGAGGCGTATTGTACCGAGTTTCGCCGTTGGTCGAACGACTGTGGCTGGAATGACCCGGCCCTGCGCAGTCAGTTTCGCCTCGGTTTGTCTGAAGTTATTAAAGACAGTCTCCTTCAGTACCCCGCTCCAGAGACTTTAGACAAACTCATGGAGCTTGCTATTAAAATTGATCGTCGTCTCCGAGAGCGGAGGGCTGAAAAAGGAGCTACTTTTAGGCCTAGTCCATGTGTGTATACTTTTCCTGAGGACATCGAGGAGCCCATGCAAATGGGTCTCTCCCGGCTGTCCCCAGAGGAAAGAACCAGAAGGCTAAATTCTGGTCTTTGTTTGTATTGTGGTGGCAAGGGACATATCGCACGTAATTGCCCGAATAAGCAGGGAAACGCTCTGACCAAGTGAGTAGTGAGGGGGTTCACTTGGGTCTGCAATTAATCTCCTCAAATGATTCCTTATTAGTTCCTGTAAAAATTTCCTTTGGTAGCCTCAGTTCGTTGGTGTCGGCCTTCGTCGACAGTGGAGCCGCGGGAAATTTCATGGATCTTGGTTGGGCTCAGGCTTTAGGCGTTCCACAGATACCTTTGGATAAACGTATCACCATGCACGGCTTGGATGGTGGTCCGCTTTCTAATGGGGTTATCACTCACCGCACACCTCCAGTACAACTGACAGTGGGGGCCCTACATTCAGAGAAAATCGAATTTTACCTTACCCATTGTCCGGCTGTCCCCGTAGTTTTGGGTCACCTCTGGCTTGCCTTTCATAATCCCACCATAGATTGGCGGTCTAGGGAGATTTCCCAATGGGGTCCCTTTTGTGTTAAGGAGTGTATTTCCCGTCCAGTCCGGGTTGCGGCAGTCACCCCAGAACTTATTCCTTTGGAATATCAGGACTTTGCCGATGTTTTCTCCAAGGGTAATGCGGATATTCTGCCTCCCCATCGGTCCTATGACTGCGCTATTGATTTAGTTCCCAGTGCCTCTTTACCTAAGGGGAGATTATATGCCCTGTCTGGGCCGGAAACCACGGCAATGAATGATTATATTCAGGAGAGCCTGAAAAAAGGCTTCATTAGGCCCTCGAAATCTCCATTAAGTGCAGGGTTCTTTTTTGTTGAGAAAAAAGATGGGTCGCTCAGACCATGTATTGATTTTCGGGCTCTGAATAAAATTTCTGTTAAAAACACCTACCCCTTGCCATTGATTTCAGTACTGTTTGATCAGCTCCGGTCTGCCGTTATCTTCTCCAAGATCGATCTTAGAGGGGCTTACAATCTCATCCGAATAAAATCTGGGGATGAGTGGAAGCCGGCTTTCAGCACACAGTCAGGTCATTATGAATACCTGGTAAAGCCGTTTGGGCTGTCAAATGCTCCTGCGGTGTTTCAAGATCTCATTAATGACGTCCTTCGTGACTTTCTAGGAAAGTTCGTAGTCGTTTATTTAGACGACATTTTGATTTACTCTGAGTCTGTTGAACAACATATTACCCATGTGCGACTGGTCCTTCAAAAATTACGGGAGAATCATTTATACGCCAAACTGGAGAAATGTGATTTCCACATCACAGAAGTGTCCTTCCTGGGGTATATTATTTCTCCTAAGGGGTTTTTCATGGAACCAAAGAAACTCCAGGCCATCCTAAATTGGGCACAACCCACAAACTTAAAAGCAATTCAGCGCTTTTTAGGGTTTGCAAATTATTATAGGCGTTTTATTCATACCTTCTCTGATTTGGTCGCTCCTATAGTAGCACTGACTAAAAAAGGAGCGGACCCTTCCAATTGGTCGCCTGAAGCCGAGTCTGCCTTTCTGGCCTTGAAGCAGGCCTTTGTCTCAGCTCCTGTTCTCAGGCACCCTAACCCGGAGCTCCCCTTTATTGTCGAGGTGGATGCCTCAGAGGTTGGAGTGGGGGCTATCCTTTCTCAGGAAGACCCGGAGTCACAGGAATTACACCCTTGTGCCTTCATGTCCAGGAAATTCTCCTCCGCAGAATCCAACTATGATGTTGGTAATCGAGAATTGTTGGCAGTTAAATGGGCTTTCGAGGAGTGGAGGCATTGGCTGGAAGGAGATAGGCATACCATTACAGTGTTTACTGACCACAAGAACCTGCAGTATATTGAGTCAGCTAAACGGCTTAATGCTCGACAGGCACGTTGGGCGCTGTTTTTTACTCGTTTCAGGTTTATTATCACCTTCAGGCCCGGTTCCAAGAATACGAAAGCTGATGCCTTGTCACGTTGTTTTCTTCCGGTTCACAATAACCATCTGGCAACTACCCCCATTGTTCCATCGTCTGTCATCCGAGCAGGCCTCACACAGGATTTATTTACGCAGCTAGTCCAGCTTCAGCAGCAGGCTCCCAAAGTTACTCCTGCGGACCGTCTCTTCGTCCCTGAATTTCTGGGAGGCACTGTTCTAGCTGAGTTTCATGATAACAAAGTTTCCGGTCATCCGAGTGTTACTAAAACCTTGGAATTAATTTCTCGCTCGGTGTGGTGGCCTAATCTTTCCAAGGACGTAAGGGAAATTGTCCTTTCTTGTCTGGTCTGCGCTCAGCACAAGATATCCCGATCGTTGCCAGTCGGGCAACTCATGCCTTTAGCCATCCCTCTTAGGCCATGGTCACACATTTCCATGGATTTTGTGGTGGACCTTCCTCTTTCATCTGGATTCCGGGTCATTTGGGTGGTGGCAGACCGTTTTAGTAAGATGGCCCACTTCATTGCTCTTCCCCGATTACCCTCCGTTCAAGTTTTGGCAGTTTTGTTTCTCCGCCTTGTCTTCAGGCTCCATGGTTTACCCATGGATATTGTCTCTGACCGGGGACCACAATTCATTGCCCGTTTCTGGAAACGTTTTTGTACCTCATTAAATATGAAGCTCTCTTTAACATCTGGATACCATCCACAGTCTAACGGACAAACTGAACGTGTTAATCAGTCATTAAAGCAGTATTTACAGCTGTATTCAGCCAAACTTCAGAATGATTGGTCTGAATTTCTTCCTTTGGCCGAGTTTGCCTATAATAACTCTTGCCATTCTTCCACCAAGGAGTCTCCTTTCTTTTCGGTCCTGGGCTTTCATCCTAGAGGCAATTCCTTTTATCCTCATTTTCCAGGCTCTTCGTTGACCGTAACTTCCCGCCTCAGAATAATTTTGAAAAAGGTGCACCTTGCCCTGAAGAAGGCTGCCTTCCCGAGAGAATTTTTTTTCGGATAGGTTCCAACGCCCGTGCACTCTTAAGGTGGGAGATAAGGTGTGGTTGTCAACCTGTAACATCAAGCTGTTAGGGTCTCCTGCCCTGTGCTGCCACGTCGTCATGGCAACCGGGAGACAAGTGCTAGCGGAGTGACCTGAGCGCAGCTGATACTCCGGTTCGGGTCTTTTGCTGTGCAGTGGTTATAGGCACTGGAGTGCATAACAGTCCTGACACCAGTACTTTCCTGCAGGCACTGGTGTGCATAACATATTCAGCAGCCTAATACTCCTGTTGAAATTTTGTGGGAATATGGAGCATACCCCTCAAAATACGTTGCAACAGGTGGTCGATCAGGTGCAGGTCCTGACTCGACAATTTAATGATTTGTCCATTAAAATGCACACCTCCCAGGCTGCTGGCGGAGCTCCCGCAGCAGCAGCACCTGCAGGGGTTAAGGAGCCGAAAGTAAATCTCCCGGATCGTTTTTCTGGAGATCGCTCGCAGTTCTTTTGTTTCAAGGAGAGCTGCAAGCTATACTTCCGGCTTAGGCCTCAGTCTTCTGGGTCGGAGATTCAGCGGGTGGGCATAGTGATTTCCTTGCTACAAGGAGACCCACAGGTCTGGGCATATGGGTTGCAGCCTGACTGTCCGTCGCTTAAAAGTGTTGATGCTTTTTTTACGGCACTGGGCATGTTGTATGATGACCCTGACAAGACGGCCTCAGCCGAGGCTCAGATTTCGATCCTTAAGCAAGGGCGAAGGCCAGTTGAGGTTTACTGTACGGAGTTTCGGAGGTTGGCCCATGATACCCAGTGGAATGACCCAGCCCTGAGACACCAGTACCGAAGAGGTCTTTCTAACCAGATAAAGGACCAACTGGTACAATATCCCTTGCCTGATAGCTTGGATCAGCTCATGCAGTTATCCATCCGGGTGGATAGACGGCTGAGAGAGCGTAGGCTTGAAAGGGAGACTGAGATTTCCTTCCTTCCCAAGGGATCCTCAGACTCTAAGGAATTTTCCGAGGAGCCTATGCAGATTGGGGCTACCCGCCTCTCCTCGCGTGAGAAGACGCGGAGGAGACAGCAGGGGTTGTGTTTGTACTGTGGGAATAAAGGTCATGTGGTAGTATCATGCCCAGAAAAGCCGGAAAACTACAGTGCCTGAGGGTGATGGGAAATATCCTGTCAGGCCAGAAGTCAGAATTTCCCAAGAAGACTTTTATCATTCCGGTGACCTTGAAGATTCTCGGTCAAACTGTCAAGACTGAGGCCTTTGTGGACAGTGGGGCCGACGGGGTTTTTATGGACCGCCAATTCGCCCTGAAATACTCTGTTCCCTTAGTACCCTTGGCATCGGAAATTGAGATTTGTGGGTTAAACGGGGAACCATTATCCCAAGGTAAAATTACCTCTTGCACTAGCCAGATTTCTTTGTTTATTGGAGCCACACACTCTGAAAAATTGTCCTTTTATGTGACTGTCTGTACTTTTGCCCCATTGGTGTTGGGGTTACCCTGGTTAAGGGCCCACAATCCTCAATTTGACTGGGTCTCTGGGGAGATTCTTAGTTGGGGTACTGATTGTTTCAGGAGTTGCTTGAGCCTTCCAGTCAGGCTCTCGCAGCTAAGTTTGCCAGGATTGCCAGGGTGTTATGCAGATTTTGCGGACGTGTTCTCCAAAAAAGTTGCAGAGGTACTATCTCCCCATCGCCCCTATGACTGTGCCATTGATTTGTTGCCAAATGCTAAGCTTCCCAAGAGCAGGTTGTACTCCCTGTCACGTCCTGAGACTCAGGCTATGGCAGAGTACATTCAGGAGAACTTGGCTAAGGGATTTATCAGACCTTCACAGTCTCCAGTTGGGTCGGGGTTCTTCTTCGTGGGTAAAAAGGACGGTTCGTTGCGACCCTGCATCGACTTCAGGGAATTGAACCGTATCACGATTAAAAACTCATACCCACTGCCTCTCATTTCGGTCTTGTTTGACCAGCTTCGTACTGCCACCATTTTTTCTAAGATTGACCTACGCGGTGCGTACAATCTAATCCGAATAAGAGAGGGGGATGAATGGAAGACTGCCTTTAATACCCACTCAGGGCATTATGAATATTTGGTGATGCCTTTTGGGCTCTGTAATGCCCCGGCAGTCTTCCAGGATTTCATGAATGATGTGCTCAGGGAATATTTGGATAGATTCTTAGTTGTATACTTAGATGACATCCTAATCTTCTCCCATTCCCTGGAGGAACATCGGAAGCATGTACGCTTAGTCCTCCAGAAACTCAGAGACCACCGGCTTGGGGCGAAGCTGGAGAAGTGCGAATTTGAAGTTCAGCAAATCGCATTTCTAGGATATATTATCTCCCCAGAAGGTTTCCAAATGGAGGGTTCCAAGGTACAGGCAGTCCTGGATTGGGTGCAGCCCATTAGTTTGAAGGCGCTTCAGCGTTTCCTGGGCTTTGCGAATTTTTATAGACGATTTATCGCTGGATTTTCGTCTATAGTGGCGCCCTTGGTGGCACTCACTAAGAAAGGGGCGGATGTTGCTCACTGGTCTTGTGAGGCTAAAGCGGCTTTTGCCCGTCTCAAAAGGGCATTTGTTTTCGGCCAAGGTGCTGCGACACCCAGATCCAGAGCGTCCTTTTGTGGTGGAGGTGGATGCCTCTGAGATGGGTATTGGGGCAGTGCTTTCTCAGATGGGAGTGTCTGATAATCGCCTTCATCCCTGTGCTTACTTTTCCCGTAAATTTTCGCCTGCCGAGATGAATTATGACGTGGGTAACCGGGAATTGTTGGCTATTAAGGATGCACTCGAGGAGTGGAGACACTGGCTTGAGGGGGCTAAGTTTGTGGTCTCAATTCTCACTGACCATAAGAATCTGGCATATTTAGAGTCAGCGAAGCGTCTCAATGCCAGGCAGGCACGATGGGCTTTGTTTTTTGCTCGCTTTAATTTTTTGATAACATATCGCCCTGGGTCAAAAAACATCAAGGCTGATGCGCTCTCGCTGAGTTTTGCTCCAATCCAGGAGACCACCGAGGAGCCGTTGCCCATTGTTTCCCCATCATGTATTAAAGTGGGCATTACCCAGGACCTCTTATCATTAGTCCTTAGAGCACAGGAGCAGGCTCCTCCAGACCTTCCGGTAGGTCTTTTGTTTGTGCCTCCTAGGTTAAGACAGCGAGTGTTCCTGGAATTCCATGCCAAGAAGTCTGCAGGTCACCCGGGTATTGCCAGAACTCGGGAGTTGCTATCTAGGGCGGTGTGGTGGCCCTTGGTGGCTAAGGATTTGGATCAGTGGGTTCGGGCATGTGACATCTGTGCCCGAAATAAGACTCCTAGAGGGGTTCCTGTTGGCCCATTACATCCACTCTCTATCCCATCTAAGCCATGGACCCACATTTCAATGGATTTTGTGGTGGACTTGCCCAAATCCTCGGGGATGACAGCCATCTGGGTTGTCGTTGACAGGTTTTCGAAGATGGCGCACTTCGTTCCACTGGTTGGGCTGCCATCGGCCAGACGCCTGTCTGAATTATTTATGCTGCATGTTGTGCGTCTCCACGGGTTGCCACTTGATGTGGTCTCTGACCGCGGATCCCAGTTTGTGGCCAAATTCTGGAGGGCATTTTGTTCCGATCTCCAGATTTCTGTCTGCTTGTCGTCGGGCTACCATCCGCAGTCTAATGGGCAGACTGAAAGGGTGAACCAGTCCTTGGAGCAGTTCCTCAGGTGTTATGTCTCCAAGTGTCAGACTGACTGGGTTGCTCATCTGTCCATGGCGGAGTTTGCCTATAACAACGCGGCTCACTCTGCTACAGGGATCTCTCCCTTCCTTTGTGTGTATGGGCATCATCCTAAGGCCAATTCTTTTGACCCCCTGGACTCCACGCCTGGTGGTTCCTCTGTGGTTTCGGTCCTTAGAGGTATTTGGCGGAAAGTGAAGAAAGCCCTTGTGTCTGTGTCATTAGTGACCAAAAGGGTTTTTGATAAGCGGAAAAGACCCTGCAGCTTCAAATTAGGAGACTTCGTCTGGTTGTCTACCAAGAATTTGAAGTTGAGACAGCCATCTCATAAGTTAGGACCCCGGTTCATCGGCCCTTATAAGATCACCAGGGTTATCAATCCGGTGGCATTTCAGTTAGATCTGCCCCGTTCTTTGGGTATCAATAAAACATTTCATTGTTCCCTTTTAAAACGGGCGATTAGTAATCCTTCTTCCAGTGGAAGACCTTCCCCTCTTCTGATACGTGGCCAGAGGGAGTTTGTTGTTGAAAGGATTCTTGACTCCAAGGTGGTTCGGGGTCGGCTGTCATTTTTGGTGCACTGGAAGGGGTATGGCCCGGAGGAGCGGTCGTGGGTGCGCAGTTGTGATCTTCATGCCCCCAGACTGATACGCTCTTTCTTCTCGCAGTTCCCCGATAAACCCGGTGGTAGGGGTTCTTTGACCCCTCGTCAGAGGGGGGGTACTGTTAGGGTCTCCTGCCCTGTGCTGCCACGTCGTCATGGCAACCGGGAGACAAGTGCTAGCGGAGTGACCTGAGCGCAGCTGATACTCCGGTTCGGGTCTTTTGCTGTGCAGTGGTTATAGGTACTGGAGTGCATAACAGTCCTGACACCAGTACTTTCCTGCAGGCACTGGTGTGCATAACACAAGCTCCGACAACCCTCGGCTAGATTGGGACCCAAATTTATTGGACCGTTTCTTATTGTCAAGAAAGTCAATCCAGTGGCTTTTCGGCTGCGGTTGCCTAAATCACTTAAAGTTGGCAACACTTTCCACTGCTCTCTTTTGAAGAAATATATTGTTTCCAGGAGGTTCCCCCGGAAGATTTCCCAGGGTAGACTTCCGGTGGATGTTGAGGGTCAACAAGAGTTCCTGGTGGAGAAGGTTTTAGATTCTAAGCTTTCTCGTGGCCGGCTTTATTTTTTGGTCCACTGGAAAGGCTATGGCCCGGAAGAAAGGTCTTGGGTGTTGGATAAGGATTTACATGCTCCTAAACTTAAGAAGATATTCTTTCAGGAGTTTCCTCAGAAACCCGGCTCTTTAACCCCTCCACAAGGGGGGGGTAATGTTAGGCGCAGCGGTTTTTGTCCGCGCTCTGGCCGAGCAGTGGTCACGGACGCCGCGCCTCTCGCTCTGTCTGCTCCCGCACGGCGCCTAGCAACGCCGGGACGCCGTGCGCGCGATATCCGCCGGGTCCCTGGCAACGCTAGGACGCCGTGCACCCAGGGCCGCCGGGTCCATGGCAATGGGGACGCCACATGCGGACCGCGTTCCCCGTTGCCATGGGAGTACTCACACCTGTTCTCCCCTGGTCGTGCAGCAAGGCAGCTGCACGACATTCATCAATCAGGCTCTGCACTGCCATTGGAGGGTTCCCTGTTATATGCGGAACTCTGCGGTGCCGTGTAGGGGAACGGACAGTGGTATCATTTGTTGTCCTTTTTCCTTGGCGGCGTGTTGCACATACCTTTAGTTTTAGGGTAGTTAGTAGCCCCTAGCTTCTGTTTGTTTTAGTTAGAGGTCCCCTTGTTATTACCCTGTCTCGGTTCACGCTTTGTCTCTCTCTAAGACCTGGGGGCATCGGAGTTGGGCAGACCTAATCCGCCCTTCAAACGCGGCTGCCGTGGGCCCAAGAAACCATAGTCGTTCAGGCGTGAGTCGACCACACGGGTAAGACAACGGAGGTAGGGTGCTAGGGGCTATTCCCGTACCTCTCCTTAGTTCAGCGTCACGTTCTGGTGCTCTGAACTCGCATCACTACATCTCTCCAGTTCTGAGCATCAGGAACGTAACAAAATGCATCTTCAACAACCCTGCGGGCCCTAGAAAGGTGGTAGTTAAAAATGCGCCTATCGTGGTTCAGGACTCTTTGCGGGTAGGGCTTCATTATGTGTTCGTGCAGTGCGAATGCCTCATCTGCCACGAACACAAATCCCAGGCCATTCTTCGTTTGCTCCACAGGCTGCAGATGAATGGAGTTGGTGGTGAGCCTAGCATAGAAGCGCGTATTTTTCAATGATCCACCATCCGAGCAACGACCATTTTTCCCAACATCCAAGAAAATAAACTCATAGTTTGCATTGACCACCGCCATGAGAACAATGCTAAAGTAGCCTTTATAATTGTAGTAGTCCGACCTGCTGTTGGTGGGTTTAGTGATGGGCACATGTTTCCGTCTATTGCACCACCACAGTTTGGGTAATTCCAGCGCCTGTCAAAGTCCTCTGCAATAGCTTGCCATTCTGCCACGCTTGTAGAGAACTGTAAAAGATAAAAAAAGAGTATGACTATCAACTAAATGTGTTTCTCTTTACCCTACATACACCGAAGAAGACATCAGCCGTACCCCTGCCCTCATCAACACCTCCCCAGAGGAACCAACCTCTCCACTGCGACAGACTGGCAGGAGGAAGCCACGGAACACAACATTTGTAGAAGACCCTCTACTATTGGAGGCCCGTTCACAGCGGCTATGGAAACCGGATGAGTTTGATGATTTTGCATCATATGTGAGCAAAACTATGCAGATGGTTTCTGCGCAGCAGCAAGTAGAGTGCCAGCGCCTGGTGTCACAGGTTTTGTACCAAACACTCTCAGGACAACTGACACCATAGTGGAAAGTTCATGGGCCAGAACCTCAAGCACCTGCTCCTCATCTCCCATTGACCTTCAGTTCACCACCACCCACCTACCCTACATCTACTACTCTGCATCCCAGCTACCATTCCGGTCATCCGCAACCGCAGACCCAATCCAACTACCCTTCCTCCACTTTCCATCCTCCTCAAACCCCTCCTCATCAAACCAGCCACCCTCCCTGTTTTCGTCAACCCCAACCCCCATCCACCCACCCTTCCCCCACTTTCCAATCTCCTCCTCAAAACAGCTACCCTTTCCAAGGCAGCCACACATCCACCGTCTCCTCCGCAATTTTGACCTCCTTGATGTCACAGGGGGGACAAGTGGGCGAGGAGGAGGAGACAAGTCTCTTTCAAATGTAGGATGATTCTCAATTACTGGTGCCCTTGTTATACATACCAACAGATGTGGTGCAGTCTGATACTACGGTGAGTGTCAACGCTTTCAGGCGGACAATGCACACATGCTGCTAGGGACAGGTTGATGGTACCGGCGACCCATTTTCCTGCCCCTAGCTGCATGTGTGCATTGTGCCCCTGGCTGCGGTGCCACTCAACACTGCAGTATCAGAATGCACCACATCTGTTGGTATATATAACATTCCTGCTGTACTGGTATATACTGTGATAGATCTGGTGCACTATGATATACAGCGTTTTAGTGGCGCCGCTTTCAGGTGGACAATACACACATGCAGCTTGGGTCCGGTTGATGGTGCTGGGGATCCTGAAGCCGAGTCTACCTGCATGTGTGCATTGTGCTCCTAAAAGTGCTGCCACTCAAAAAACACTGTATATCATACTGCACCGTATATCAATCATACTGCACTTATATATTGCAACAGATGTGGTGCATTGTGATACTACGGCATTGAGTGGCACCAAAGCCAGGGGCACAATGCACACATGCAACTTGGTGCAGGTTGATGGAACCGGGGAGCCATCTTCCTACCCCAAGTTGCATGTGTGCATTGTGCCCCTGGGAGCGGTGCCACTCAACGCCGTAGTATCACAATGCACCACATTAGTTGTTATATATAGAATTTTTGTTATGTCATACATGTAATGATGCAGATGTGCTGCCTCATGAAAACTTTATACTGTTTGCTGACGTTTAGCCATGTTGGCTGCATATACAGTTATGTCTTGAAATAAAAAGCATATATTTTTTCTACGCAATTTCAGTTTGCAAAGTAAAACATTTTGTTACACGACAAGCAATGTGTGGTGTCATTTTCTTACCTTGCAGTACATATATTGAAGCACTTTGATAATAGCCTTGCAGGTTTCAGGTATGAAGTGTCCCAAAGCCTGCGCAGAGATACGGGTCCCATACTACAGCTCCTCAAACGACTGTCCAGTAGCAAGGAACCACAGGGTAGTCACGAGCTTCTCCTCAGCAGGGATAGGAACCCGCCATTTGGTATCCCGCTTCTGTATGAGGTGAGGTCACCAGACGCAGCGACTCCTGGAAGGTGTCATCAGTCATGCGCAGGAAGTTGCGGTAGTCATCCGGGTTGTTGTCCCTGATCTCATCCAGGAGGGGCATGTAGGAGCGAGTAGGCCGCTTAAGCAGCCACTCCTTGGTCCAGCAAGATCTCTCCCTCCGCCTTTGCTGGGCCCTCTCCCTGTCTCCCCTCACCTTCAGCACAGAGTAGCACATGAGAGCCTGATAGCGAGCAGAATCCATCTCTACACACAGCAGTATAGAAACACTTTGTAATGCAAGCAGAACAAAGCAGTGCACGGTAGCTAGCAATGTGGAATGAGCAGCAGGTATAAACCAAACTTCTCTAGTCACAGCGCAGACAGGAGTGCACAGACTATAAAATGACTGCTTGTTTATATATATCCCCCAGATAGGACAGCCCCATATTTACATTTTTCTTAATCTGGCAGATAA
Source organism: Pseudophryne corroboree (assembly GCF_028390025.1). Taxonomy (NCBI): domain Eukaryota; kingdom Metazoa; phylum Chordata; class Amphibia; order Anura; family Myobatrachidae; genus Pseudophryne; species Pseudophryne corroboree. The sequence continues at coordinate 844,578,669 of NC_086449.1, forward strand.
ATCTGGTGTGCTTTTGGGCAGCATGCGATGCGCTCACATTCGAGCATCCAATACCACCCAATTTCCGATCGTAAGGGGCATGAGATAAATTGCAGGATTGAATGCGCATCGAATGCACCAAAAATGCACTTTCGATGCGATTTGTCTCAAGGTGAGCTTCAAGGGAAATCGGGGCCGATATTGCATTGAAGGCAATCGCACAAGTGTATGGGTACCAGTAGATAGATAGATAGATAGATAGATAGATAGATAGATAGATAGATAGATAGATAGATAGATAGATAGATAGATAGATAGATAGATAGATATGAGATAGATAGATAGATAGATAGATAGATAGATAGATAGATAGATAGATAGATAGATATGAGATAGACAGATAGATAGATAGATAGATAGATAGATAGATAGATAGATAGATATGAGATAGATATGAGATAGATAGATAGATAGATAGATAGATAGATAGATAGATAGATAGATAGATAGATATGAGATATATAGATATGAGATAGATAGATAGATAGATAGATAGATATGAGATAGATAGATAGATATGAGATAGATAGATAGATAGATAGATAGATAGATAGATAGATAGATAGATATGAGATAGATAGATAGATAGATAGATAGATATTAATAAGATAGATAGATAGATAGATAGATAGATATGAGATAGATAGATAGATAGATAGATAGATAGATAGATAGATATGAGATAGATAGATAGATAGATAGATAGATATGAGATAGATAGATAGATAGATAGATAGATAGATAGATAGATAGATAGATAGATAGATAGATAGATAGATAGATAGATATGAGATAGATAGATATGAGATAGATAGATAGATAGATAGATAGATATGAGATAGATAGATAGATAGATAGATAGATAGATAGATAGATAGATAGATATGAGATAGATAGATAGATAGATATGAGATAGATAGATAGATGATAGATAGATAGATAGATAGATAGATAGATAGATAGATAGATAGATAGATAGATAGATAGATAGATAGATATGAGATAGATAGATAGATAGATATTAATAAGATAGATAGATAGATAGATAGATAGATAGATAGATAGATAGATAGATAGATAGATAGATAGATAGATATGATATGATATGATAGATAAGATCTTTCTACCTGGCTCCCTCACTTCCTATCCTCTCACATCTCCACCATTATCATGGGTGATTTCAATATTGCTATTGATTGTCCAAAATCTGCTGCTCACGCCTCCAAACTACTCTCTCTAACCTCCTCTCTTGGCCTCTCCCAATGGACTGACTCCTCTACTCATCAGGAGGGCCACTGCCTTGATCTAGTATTCACCAGACTATGCTCCATTGCTGAACTCACTAACACTCCTTTCCCCCTCTCAGATCACAACCTTATTACCTGCATGCTCTCCTCCGTTAATTCAAACCCTATGTTGCTGAAGTCCTCCAATCTTCCTCAAACCCACAGAAATATCAGCACAATTAATCTTCTAGAACTTTCCACTTCATTCCAACAACTGCTTTCACCTTTTTCTGCATTCACCTCTCCTGAGATGGCTGTATCACACCTGAACGAGACTCTAGAACTAGCCCTTGATGAAGTGGCTCCAGCTACCCATCATACTCCACGTAGGCCTAGATGTCAACCATGGCACTCCAAATTAACAAGACAACTACAAAAACTCACACGAAAACTTGAACGTTAGTGGCGTAAATCTCGTATTTCAATTTTCAAGTGACTTCCTCACATATAAGACAGTCTACCACTCTTATAGAAATGCCCTGGACACTGCCAAACAAACATATTTCCAAACTCTTATCTTTGCTCAAGCCTCTAACCCCAAACGACTCTTTAATACATTTAAATCACTTCTGAATCCTCCCCCACCAGCCACTATCAAGGCACAGGATCTTGCTTCCTACTTCAAGGAGAAGATTGATAAGATCCGAGATGAAATGGTATGCTCTTCGGCAGCCAGTGACCTGCTCCGTTCTTTACCTGAACCCTCAGGCACTCTTTCTTCATTTGATCCCACAAATGAAGATGAAGTGTCATCACTCTTCTCATCCTGCTTCTCTACTACCTCTTCTCTTGATCCTTTACCCTCACAAATAAGTAGAGATGAGCGCCGGAAATTTTTCGGGTTTTGTGTTTTGGTTTTGGGTTCGGTTCCGCGGCCGTGTTTTGGGTTCGACCGCGTTTTGGCAAAACCTCACCGAATTTTTTTTGTCGGATTCGGGTGTGTTTTGGATTCGGGTGTTTTTTTCAAAAAACCCTAAAAAACAGCTTAAATCATAGAATTTGGGGGTCATTTTGATCCCAAAGTATTATTAACCTCAAAAACCATAATTTACACTCATTTTCAGTCTATTCTGAATACCTCACACCTCACAATATTATTTTTAGTCCTAAAATTTGCACCGAGGTCGCTGTGTGAGTAAGATAAGCGACCCTAGTGGCCGACACAAACACCGGGCCCATCTAGGAGTGGCACTGCAGTGTCACGCAGGATGTCCCTTCCAAAAAACCCTCCCCAAACAGCACATGACGCAAAGAAAAAAAGAGGCGCAATGAGGTAGCTGACTGTGTGAGTAAGATAAGCGACCCTAGTGGCCGACACAAACACCGGGCCCATCTAGGAGTGGCACTGCAGTGTCACGCAGGATGGCCCTTCCAAAAAACCCTCCCCAAACAGCACATGACGCAAAGAAAAAAAGAGGCGCAATGAGGTAGCTGACTGTGTGAGTAAGATAAGCGACCCTAGTGGCCGACACAAACACCGGGCCCATCTAGGAGTGGCACTGCAGTGTCACGCAGGATGTCCCTTCCAAAAAACCCTCCCCAAACAGCACATGACGCAAAGAAAAAAAGAGGCGCAATGAGGTAGCTGACTGTGTGAGTAAGATAAGCGACCCTAGTGGCCGACACAAACACCGGGCCCATCTAGGAGTGGCACTGCAGTGTCACGCAGGATGTCCCTTCCAAAAAACCCTCCCCAAACAGCACATGACGCAAAGAAAAAAAGAGGCGCAATGAGGTAGCTGACTGTGTGAGTAAGATAAGCGACCCTAGTGGCCGACACAAACACCGGGCCCATCTAGGAGTGGCACTGCAGTGTCACGCAGGATGGCCCTTCCAAAAAACCCTCCCCAAACAGCACATGACGCAAAGAAAAAAAGAGGCGCAATGAGGTAGCTGACTGTGTGAGTAAGATAAGCGACCCTAGTGGCCGACACAAACACCGGGCCCATCTAGGAGTGGCACTGCAGTGTCACGCAGGATGTCCCTTCAAAAAAACCCTCCCCAAACAGCACATGACGCAAAGAAAAAAAGAGGCGCAATGAGGTAGCTGACTGTGTGAGTAAGATAAGCGACCCTAGTGGCCGACACAAACACCGGGCCCATCTAGGAGTGGCACTGCAGTGTCACGCAGGATGGCCCTTCCAAAAAACCCTCCCCAAACAGCACATGACGCAAAGAAAAAAAGAGGCGCAATGAGGTAGCTGACTGTGTGAGTAAGATAAGCGACCCTAGTGGCCGACACAAACACCGGGCCCATCTAGGAGTGGCACTGCAGTGTCACGCAGGATGTCCCTTCCAAAAAACCCTCCCCAAACAGCACATGACGCAAAGAAAAAAAGAGGCGCAATGAGGTAGCTGACTGTGTGAGTAAGATAAGCGACCCTAGTGGCCGACACAAACACCGGGCCCATCTAGGAGTGGCACTGCAGTGTCACGCAGGATGGCCCTTCCAAAAAAACCTCCCCAAACAGCACATGACGCAAAGAAAAAAAGAGGCGCAATGAGGTAGCTGACTGTGTGAGTAAGATAAGCGACCCTAGTGGCCGACACAAACACCGGGCCCATCTAGGAGTGGCACTGCAGTGTCACGCAGGATGTCCCTTCCAAAAAACCCTCCCCAAACAGCACATGACGCAAAGAAAAAAAGAGGCGCAATGAGGTAGCTGACTGTGTGAGTAAGATAAGCGACCCTAGTGGCCGACACAAACACCGGGCCCATCTAGGAGTGGCACTGCAGTGTCACGCAGGATGTCCCTTCCAAAAAACCCTCCCCAAACAGCACATGACGCAAAGAAAAAAAGAGGCGCAATGAGGTAGCTGACTGTGTGAGTAAGATAAGCGACCCTAGTGGCCGACACAAACACCGGGCCCATCTAGGAGTGGCACTGCAGTGTCACGCAGGATGGCCCTTCCAAAAAACCCTCCCCAAACAGCACATGACGCAAAGAAAAAAAGAGGCGCAATGAGGTAGCTGACTGTGTGAGTAAGATAAGCGACCCTAGTGGCCGACACAAACACCGGGCCCATCTAGGAGTGGCACTGCAGTGTCACGCAGGATGTCCCTTCCAAAAAACCCTCCCCAAACAGCACATGACGCAAAGAAAAAAAGAGGCGCAATGAGGTAGCTGACTGTGTGAGTAAGATAAGCGACCCTAGTGGCCGACACAAACACCGGGCCCATCTAGGAGTGGCACTGCAGTGTCACGCAGGATGGCCCTTCCAAAAAACCCTCCCCAAACAGCACATGACGCAAAGAAAAATAAAAGAAAAAAGAGGTGCAAGATGGAATTGTCCTTGGGCCCTCCCACCCACCCTTATGTTGTATAAACAGGACATGCACACTTTAACCAACCCATCATTTCAGTGACAGGGTCTGCCACACGACTGTGACTGATATGACGGGTTGGTTTGGACCCCCCCCAAAAAAGAAGCAATTAATCTCTCCTTGCACAAACTGGCTCTACAGAGGCAAGATGTCCACCTCATCATCATCCTCCGATATATCACCGTGTACATCCCCCTCCTCACAGATTATCAATTCGTCCCCACTGGAATCCACCATCTCAGCTCCCTGTGTACTTTGTGGAGGCAATTGCTGCTGGTCAATGTCTCCGCGGAGGAATTGATTATAATTCATTTTAATGAACATCATCTTCTCCACATTTTCTGGATGTAACCTCGTACGCCGATTGCTGACAAGGTGAGCGGCGGCACTAAACACTCTTTCGGAGTACACACTTGTGGGAGGGCAACTTAGGTAGAATAAAGCCAGTTTGTGCAAGGGCCTCCAAATTGCCTCTTTTTCCTGCCAGTATAAGTACGGACTGTGTGACGTGCCTACTTGGATGCGGTCACTCATATAATCCTCCACCATTCTTTCAATGTTGAGAGAATCATATGCAGTGACAGTAGACGACATGTCCGTAATCGTTGTCAGGTCCTTCAGTCCGGACCAGATGTCAGCATCAGCAGTCGCTCCAGACTGCCCTGCATCACCGCCAGCGGGTGGGCTCGGAATTCTGAGCCTTTTCCTCGCACCCCCAGTTGCGGGAGAATGTGAAGGAGGAGATGTTGACTGGTCGCGTTCCGCTTGACTTGACAATTTTCTCACCAGCAGGTCTTTCAACCCCAGCAGACTTGTGTCTGCCGGAAAGAGAGATCCAAGGTAGGTTTTAAATCTAGGATCGAGCACGGTGGCCAAAATGTAGTGCTCTGATTTCAACAGATTGACCACCCGTGAATCCTTGTTAAGCGAATTAAGGGCTCCATCCACAAGTCCCACATGCCTAGCGGAATCGCTCCGTGTTAGCTCCTCCTTCAATGTCTCCAGCTTCTTCTGCAAAAGCCTGATGAGGGGAATGACCTGACTCAGGCTGGCAGTGTCTGAACTGACTTCACGTGTGGCAAGTTCAAAGGGCATCAGAACCTTGCACAACGTTGAAATCATTCTCCACTGCACTTGAGACAGGTGCATTCCACCTCCTATATCGTGCTCAATTGTATAGGCTTGAATGGCCTTTTGCTGCTCCTCCAACCTCTGAAGCATATAGAGGGTTGAATTCCACCTCGTTACCACTTCTTGCTTCAGATGATGGCAGGGCAGGTTCAGTAGTTTTTGGTGGTGCTCCAGTCTTCTGTACGTGGTGCCTGTACGCCGAAAGTGTCCCGCAATTCTTCTGGCCACCGACAGCATCTCTTGCACGCCCCTGTCGTTTTTTAAAAAATTCTGCACCACCAAATTCAAGGTACTGTATGTGCAAAACATGGGACGTGCTGGAATTTGCCCATATTTAATGCACACACAATATTGCTGGCGTTGTCCGATGCCACAAATCCACAGGAGAGTCCAATTGGGGTAAGCCATTCCGCGATGATCTTCCTCAGTTGCCGTAAGAGGTTTTCAGCTGTGTGCGTATTCTGGAAAGCGGTGATACAAAGCGTAGCCTGCCTAGGAAAGAGTTGGCGTTTGCGAGATGCTGCTACTGGTGCCGCCGCTGCTGTTCTTGCGGCGGGAGTCCATACATCTACCCAGTGGGCTGTCACAGTCATATAGTCCTGACCCTGCCCTGCTCCACTTGTCCACATGTCCGTGGTTAAGTGGACATTGGGTACAACTGCATTTTTTAGGACACTGGTGAGTCTTTTTCTGACGTCCGTGTACATTCTCGGTATCGCCTGCCTAGAGAAGTGGAACCTAGATGGTATTTGGTAACGGGGGCACACTGCCTCAATAAATTGTCTAGTTCCCTGTGAACTAACGGCGGATACCGGACGCACGTCTAACACCAACATAGTTGTCAAGGCCTCAGTTATCCGCTTTGCAGCAGGATGACTGCTGTGATATTTCATCTTCCTCGCAAAGGACTGTTGGACAGTCAATTGCTTACTGGATGTAGTACAAGTGGGCTTACGACTTCCCCTCTGGGATGACCATCGACTCCCAGCAGCAACAACAGCAGCGCCAGCAGCAGTAGGCGTTACACGCAAGGATGCATCGGAGGAATCCCAGGCAGGAGAGGACTCGTCAGAATTGCCAGTGACATGGCCTGCAGGACTATTGGCATTCCTGGGGAAGGAGGAAATTGACACTGAGGGAGTTGGTGGGGTGGTTTGCGTGAGCTTGGTTACAAGAGGAAGGGATTTACTGGTCAGTGGACTGCTTCCGCTGTCGGCCAAAGTTTTTGAACTTGTCACTGACTTATTATGAATGCGCTGCAGGTGACGTATAAGGGAGGATGTTCCGAGGTGGTTAACGTCCTTACCCCTACTTATTACAGCTTGACAAAGGGAACACACGGCTTGACAAATGTTGTCCGCATTTCTGGTGAAATACTTCCACACCGAAGAGCTGATTTTTTTGGTATTTTCACCAGGCATGTCAACGGCCATATTCCTCCCACGGACAACAGGTGTCTCCCCGGGTGCCTGACTTAAACAAACCACCTCACCATCAGAATCCTCCTGGTCAATTTCCTCCCCAGCGCCAGCAACACCCATATCCTCCTCATCCTGGTGTACTTCAACACTGACATCTTCAATCTGACTATCAGGAACTGGACTGCGGGTGCTCCTTCCAGCACTTGCAGGGGGCGTGCAAATGGTGGAAGGCGCATGCTCTTCACGTCCAGTGTTGGGAAGGTCAGGCATCGCAACTGACACAATTGGACTCTCCTTGTGGATTTGGGATTTCGAAGAACGCACAGTTCTTTGCGGTGCTACTGCTTTTGCCAGCTTGAGTCTTTTCATTTTTCTAGCGAGAGGCTGAGTGCCTCCATCCTCATGTGAAGCTGAACCACTAGCCATGAACATAGGCCAGGGCCTCAGCCGTTCCTTGCCACTCCGTGTGGTAAATGGCATATTGGCAAGTTTACGCTTCTCCGACAATTTTATTTCAGGTTTTGGAGTCCTTTTTTTACTGATATTTGGTGTTTTGGATTTGACATGCTCTGTACTATGCCATTGGGCATCGGCCTTGGCAGACGACGTTGCTGGCATTTCATCGTCTCGGCCATGACTAGTGGCAGCAGCTTCAGCACGAGGTGGAAGTGGATCTTGATCTTTCCCTAATTTTGGAACCTCAACATTTTTGTTCTCCATATTTTAATAGGCACAACTAAAAGGCACCTCAGGTAAACAATGGAGATGGATGGATACTAGTATACAATTATGGATGGACTGCCGAGTGCCGACACAGAGGTAGCTACAGCCGTGGACTATTGTACTGTACTGTGTCTGCTGCTAATATAGACTGGATGATAATGAGATGTAGTATGTATGTATAAAGAAGAAAGAAAAAAAAACCACGGGTAGGTGGTATACAATTATGGACGGACTGCCGAGTGCCGACACAGAGGTAGCTACAGCCGTGGACTACCGTACTGTACTGTGTCTGCTGCTAATATAGACTGGATGATAATGAGATGTAGTATGTATAAAGAAGAAAGAAAAAAAAAACCACGGGTAGGTGGTATACAATTATGGATGGACTGCCGAGTGCCGACACAGAGGTAGCTACAGCCGTGGACTACCGTACTGTGTCTGCTGCTAATATAGACTGGTTGATAAAGAGATGTAGTATGTATGTATAAAGAAGAAAGAAAAAAAAACCACGGGTAGGTGGTATACAATTATGGATGGACTGCCGAGTGCCGACACAGAGGTAGCTACAGCCGTGGACTACCGTACTGTACTGTGTCTGCTGCTAATATAGACTGGATGATAATGAGATGTAGTATGTATAAAGAAGACAGAAAAAAAAACCACGGGTAGGTGGTATACAATTATGGATGGACTGCCGAGTGCCGACACAGAGGTAGCTACAGCCGTGGACTACCATACTGTGTCTGCTGCTAATATAGACTGGTTGATAATGAGATGTAGTATGTATAAAGAAGAAAGAAAAAAAAAACCACGGGTAGGTGGTATACAATTATGGACGGACTGCCGAGTGCCGACACAGAGGTAGCTACAGCCGTGGACTACCGTACTGTACTGTGTCTGCTGCTAATATAGACTGGATGATAATGAGATGTAGTATGTATAAAGAAGAAAGAAAAAAAAAACACGGGTAGGTGGTATACAATTATGGATGGACTGCCGAGTGCCGACACAGAGGTAGCTACAGCCGTGGACTACCGTACTGTACTGTGTCTGCTGCTAATATAGACTGGATGATAATGAGATGTAGTATGTATAAAGAAGAAAGAAAAAAAAAAACACGGGTAGGTGGTATACAATTATGGATGGACTGCCGAGTGCCGACACAGAGGTAGCTACAGCCGTGGACTACCGTACTGTGTCTGCTGCTAATATAGACTGGTTGATAATGAGATGTAGTATGTATAAAGAAGAAAGAAAAAAAAAACACGGGTAGGTGGTATACAATTATGGACGGACTGCCGAGTGCCGACACAGAGGTAGCTACAGCCGTGGACTACCGTACTGTACTGTGTCTGCTGCTAATATAGACTGGATGATAATGAGATGTAGTATGTATAAAGAAGAAAGAAAAAAAAAACCACGGGTAGGTGGTATACAATTATGGATGGACTGCCGAGTGCCGACACAGAGGTAGCTACAGCCGTGAACTACCGTACTGTGTCTGCTGCGACTGGATGATAAATAATGATATAAAAAATATATATATATCACTACTGCAGCCGGACAGGTATATATTATATAATGACGGACCTGCTGGACACTGTCTGTCAGCAGAATGAGTTTTTTATTTTATAGAATAAAAAAACACCACACAAGTCACACGACGTGTGTTTAACTTTTACAGGCAGACATTCACAATACAATATAGTATACTATATACTGGTGGTCAGGTCACTGGTCAGTCACACTGGCAGTGGCACTCCTGCAGAAAAAAAGTGTGCACTGTTTAATTTTAATATGTACTCCTGGCTCCTGCTATAACCTAACTGCTCCCCAGTCTCCCCCACAATTAAGCTGTGTGAGCACAGTCAGATATTATACATAGATGATGCAGCAGCACACTGGGCTGAGCACAGATATGGTATGTGACTGAGTCACTGTGTATCGTTTTTTCAGGCAGAGAACGGATTATATTAAATAATATAAAACTGCACTGGTGGTCACTGGTCAGTCACTAGTATAACTAACTAATACTATCAGCAAAATTCTGCACTCTCTGTCTGAGTACTCCTCCTAAGCTCCAGTAAATGAAGTGTCACTGTCTCACTCTGTCACTAGTATAACTAACTAATACTATCAGCAAAATTCTGCACTCTCTGTCTGAGTACTCCTCCTAAGCTCCAGTAAATGAAGTGTCTCACTCTCACTCTCCTAAGTATCTATTTCTTCTCTAAACGGAGAGGACGCCAGCCACGTCCTCTCACTATCAATCTCAATGCACGTGTAAAATGGCGGCGACGCGCGGCTCCTTATATAGAATCCGAGTCTCGCGATAGAATCCGAGCCTCGCGAGAATCCGACAGCGTCATGATGACGTTCGGGCGCGCTCGGGTTAACCGAGCAAGGCGGGAAGATCCGAGTCGCTCGGACCCGTGTAAAAAAACATGAAGTTCGGGCGGGTTCGGATTCAGAGGAACCGAACCCGCTCATCTCTACAAATAAGTAAAGCTCTGTCTCTGGTGCTCATCCCAACATTAACTAACATCTGTAATCTCTCTCTCTACTGGTATTTTTCCTTCACTCTTCAAGCATGCAGTGATTACTCCCATTTAAAAAAAACAAAATTCTGACCATATGCTCTCTCAAACTACCGCCCTATCTCTCAGCTCCCTTGTCTCTCTAAGCTACAGAGACTTGCCTACACTCGACTCACACACTTTCTTAACTCATACACTTTGTTGGACCCACTTCAGTCAGGCTTTCATGCCCAACACTCCACAGACACAGCACTGACTAAAGTGGTTAATGATTTGGTCACTATGAAGTCTAAAGGCCACTACTCACTACTTATTCTTCTAGATCTCTCTGCTGCATGTGACACTGTTGACCACTCTCTTCTCATACAGACACTACAATCCCTAGGTCTTAAAGACACAGCCCTTTCTTGGTTCCTATCGTACCTATCTAATCGCTCCTTCAGTGTTCGCTTCTCTGAATCTACCTCCTCTTCTCTACCTCTTTCAGTTGGAGTACCGCAAGGCTCAGTCCTAGGTCCTCTGCTTTTCTCTATCTATACCTCATCTCTTGGTAAACTAATCAGCTCTTTTGGATTTTAGTAATCTGTACGCAGATGATACTCAAATCTACCTATCCTCCCCTGATTTGTCACCATCTGTATTGGACCGTGTCACTGAATGCCTTTCTGCCATTTCATCCTGGATGACATCTCGCCACCTCAAACTTAATATTTCAAAGACAGAGTTAATTATATTTCCACCGGCCAATAGTAGGTACCAACCTGATATCTCTATCACTGTTGAAAACTCGACTATCCACCCTACCCCACAAGCTCGCTGCCCAGGTGTCATTCTTGACTCTGAACTGTCCTTTGTTCCACACATTCAATCTGTCTCTAAATTATGTTACATACATCTAAGAAACATATCCAAAATACGACCATATCTTACACAAGACACAGCAACACTCTAATCCACGCTCTCATCATCTCCCGCATTGATTATTGTAATAGTCTCCTGACCGGTCTTCCCAAACATAGGCTCTCACCACTACAATCCATTCTGACTGCAGCGGTGAGGCTAATCTTCCTCGCTAGACGTTCATCGTCTGTGGATCCACTCTGCACAGTCCACACATATCCTCACGTCTTCTCATTCTTCACTTTCCCTTCCTCCTGACCCCGGTTCATCATTGCTGTGTGACCATATCATACAGCCCACTAAGAACCTCTGCAATCTGGTGGACAACTATGCAATAGATAGCACCTTTCCCTGTGTATACATGCCTATTTCCCTATAGAGTGTAAGCCTGCGAGCAGGGCCCTCCTACCTCTATGCCTGTTTGTTATCACCCAGTTTGTTATATCATTGTTATTTCCAATTGTAAAGCGCAACGGAATTTGCTGCGCTATATAAGAAACTGTTAATAAATAAATAATATGAGAAAGATAGATAGATAGATAAATAGATAGATAGATAGATAGATAGATAGATAGATATGAGATAAAAAGATATTAGATAGATAGATAGATAGATAGATAGATAGATAGATAGATAGATAGATAGATAGATAGATATTAGATTGAGAGATAGATCGATAGATATTAGATAGATAGATAGATAGATAGATAGATAGATAGATAGACAGATAGATAGATATTGGATAAAAGATAGATAGATAGATAGATAGATAGATAGATAGATAGATAGATAGATAGATAGATATTAGATAGATAGATAGATAGATATTAGATAGATAGACAGACAGACAGACAGACAGATAGATAGATATTAGATAGATAGATAGATAGATAGATAGATATTAGAGATAGATAGATAGATAGATAGATAGATAGATAGATAGATAGATAGATAGATAGATAGATAGATAGATAGATAGATAGATAGATATTATATAGATAGATATCGGACGGACGGACGGGACGGACAGACGGACGGACGGGACGGACGGGATGGACGGGACGGACGGGACGCACGGACGGACGGACGGGACAGACGGGACGGACGGACGGGACGGACGGACAGGACGGACCGGACGGACAGGACGGACCGGACGGACGGACGGACGGACGGACGCAGAAGAAAGGGGCCAGAGTTGTGGAAATATGGTTCCGTCCTCCGGACGGGATGGACGGGACGCACGGACGGACGGACGGGACGGGACGGACAGACGGACGGACGGACGGACGGACGCAGTAGAAAGGGGCCAGAGTTGTGGAAATATGGTTCCATCCTCCATCAGGACAGCGCACCAATACTTAATATAAACGCTAGCATCAGTCACATGATTTAATAGCCCATCTTGTATGCCTCTATAGACACCACTTGTATGGTACCAGGCTGGATGGCCACCACTCATATGACAGACATCTGGGCATGCTATGGGCAGTAGCATCTGTAGAAGTGCGGTAGCTATGAGTCCTGGAGGTGAGGGCGGCCTAGTAATGCCCGGCCTCCCTGACCCTCTGTGGCCCAAGCCCTGGGGCTGTATTATGCAGGTGCTGAGAGCATGAGCCCAGAAGGCCAGAGCAGCACCAGCCCTGTATCCAGCCTTTGCTACGAGCCCTGGCGCTGAATGTCAGAGTAGCGGAACCCGTCATACAACAACTTTGGTCACTTTTTATTACTTTTAAATGTATGAACAAGTAAAATCTGACAATACAGATATTTATCACCAGGTTCTGCTGTCAGGATCACTGGAGATTTCTCTCTATACCGAGCAACATAGAAAAGTGACATTTTATCTTATCGCCTTTCTATAATGGGAGAAATTAGTGGTGCGCATGTGGCAACATTTACTAACACGCGGGCACATTTACTAACACGCGGGAACATTTACACATTGCAGCGGGTGTGGTTCATAGGGCGGACCACACTTAGGTCGCAGTGTCTACACCTTAAATAGGTCGACACAAGCATTAGGTCAGCAGGACAAAAGGTCAACATGAGTTTAAAAAAATTGTGGCGTTTTCTTCGTAGAGTGACCGGGAACCCCAATTAGTGCACAGTGTCCCCTCGCTTCGCTCGCCATGCTTCAGGCAAAGGTTACTGGGTACCCATTGCACCTGAACACAGGATGCTGTACCCACAGAGTCACTGCTACAATCACCTACACTGTAACGTGGCGAGGTGCGAGGTGTGAGCGGTCTCAGGGCAGCGGGAAGGAGGAGCAGTCTCAGGGCAGGGGGATGGAGGAGCGGTCTCAGAGCAGGGGGATGGAGGAGCGGCCTCAGGGTAGGGGGATGGAGGAGCAGCCTCAGGGCAGGGGGATGGAGGAGCAGCCTCAGGGTAGTGGGATGGAGGAGCAGCCTCAGGGAAGGGGGATGGAGGAGCAGCATCAGGGCAGGGGGATGGAGGAGCGGTCTCAGAGCAGGGGGATGGAGGAGCGGCCTCAGGGCAGGGGGATGGAGGAGCAGCCTCAGGGCAGGGGGATGGAGGAGCAGCCTCAGGGCAGGGGGATGGAGGAGCGGTCTCAGAGCAGGGGGATGGAGGAGCGGCCTCAGGGTAGGGGGATGGAGGAGCAGCCTCAGGGCAGGGGGATGGAGGAGCAGCCTCAGGGTAGTGGGATGGAGGAGCAGCCTCAGGGAAGGGGGATGGAGGAGCAGCCTCAGGGCAGGGGGATGGAGGAGCAGCCTCAGGGTAGTGGGATGGAGGAGCAGCCTCAGGGCAGGGGGATGGAGGAGCGGCCTCAGGGCAGGGGGACGGAAGAGCGGCCTCAGGGCAGGGGGATGGAGGAGCGGCCTCAGGGCAGAGGGAAGGAGGAGCGGCCTCAGGGCAGGGGGATGGAGGAGAGGTCTCAGGGCAGGGGGATGGAGGAGCGGCCTCAGGGCAGGGAGATGGAGGAGCGGCCTCAGGGCAGGGGGATGGAGGAGCGGCCTCAGGGCAGGGGGATGGAGGAGCGGCCTCAGGGCAGGGGGATGGAGGAGCGGCCTCAGGGCAGGGGGATGGAGGAGCGGCCTCAGGGCAGGGGGATGGAAGAGCGGCCTCAGGGCAGGGGGATGGAGGAACGGCCCCATGGCAGAGTGAAGGAGGTGCGGCCTCAGGGCAGAGGGAAGGCAGGGTAGGGAATGGAGAAGCGGCCTCAGGGCAGAGGGAAGGAGGAGCGGCCTCAGGGCAGAGGGAAGGAGGAGCGGCCTCAGGGCAGAGGGAAAGAGGAGCGGCCTCAGGGCAGGGGGATGGAGGAGCGGCCTCAGGGCAGGGGGATGGAGGAGCGGCCTCAGGGCAGGGGGATGGAGGAGCGGCCTCAGGGCAGGGGGATGGAGGAGCGGCCTCAGGGCAGGAGGATGGAGGAGCGGCCTCAGGGCAGGGGGATGGAGGAACGGCCTCAGGGCAGAGGGAAGGAGGAGCGGCCTCAGGGCAGTGGGATGGAGGAGTGACCTCATGGCAGGGGGAAGGAGGAGCGGCCTCAGTGCAGTATGATGGAGGACTGGCCTCAGGGCAGAGGGAAGGAGGAGCGGCCACAGGGCAGGGGGGTGGAGGAGCGGCCTCAGGGCAGGGGGATGGAGGAGCGGCCTCAGGGCAGGGGGGAGGAGGAGCGGCCTCAGGGCAGAGGGAAGGAGGAGCGGCCTCAGGGCAGGGGGATGGAGGAGCGGCCTCAGGGCAGGGGGATGGAGGAGCGGCCTCAGGGCAGGGGGATGGAGGAGCGGCCTCAGGGCAGGGGGATGGAGGAGCGGCCTCAGGGCAGGGGGATGGAGGAGAGGCCTCAGGGCAGGGGGATGGAGGAGAGGCCTCAGGGCAGGGGGAAGGAGGAGCGGCCTCAAGGCAGAGGGAAGGAGGAGCAGCCTCAGGGAAGGGGGAAGGAGGAGCGGCCTCAGGGTAGGGGGATGGAGGAACGGCCTCAGGGCAGAGGGAAGGAGGAGCGGCCTCAGGGCAGTGGGATGGAGGAGTGACCTCATGGCAGAGGGAAGGAGGAGCAACCTCAGTGCAGTATGATGGAGGAGTGGCCTCAGGGCAGAGGGAAGGAGGAGCGGACTCAGGGCAGAGGGAAGGAGGAGCAGCCTCAGGGCAGGAGAAGCGGCCTCAGGGCAGGGGGATGGAGGAGCGGCCTCAGGGCAGGAAGAGCGGCCTCAGGGCAGGGGGATGGAGGAGCGGCCTCAGGGCAGGGGGATGGAGGAACGGCCCCAGGGCAGAGGGAAGGAGGAGCGGACTCAGGGCAGAGGGAAGGAGGAGCAGCCTCAGGGCAGGAGGAGCGGCCTCAGGGCAGGGGGATGGAGGAGCGGCCTCAGGGCAGGAAGAGCGGCCTCAGGGCAGGGGGATGGAGGAGCGGCCTCAGGGCAGGGGGATGGAGGAGAGGCCTCAGGGCAGGGGGATGGAGGAGCGGCCTCAGGGCAGGTGGATGGAGGAGCGGCCTCAGGGCAGGGGGATGGAGGAGCGGCCTCAGGGCAGCGGGAAGGAGGAGCGGGCTCAGGGCAGTGGGATGGAGGAGCGGCCTCAGGGAAGGGGGATGGAAGAGCGGCCTCAGAGTAGGGGGATGGAGGAGTGGCCTCAGGGCAGGGGGATGGAAGAGTGGCCTCAGGGTAGGGGGATGGAGTAGCGGCCTCAGGACAGGGGGATGGAGGAGCGGCCTCAGGGCAGGGGGATGGAGGAGCGGCCTCAGGACAGGGGGATGGAGGAGCGGCCTCAGGACAGAGGGAAGGAGGAGCGGCCTCAGGGCAGGTGGATGGAGGAGCGGTCTCACGGCAGGTGGATGGAGGAGCGGCCTCAGGGCAGGGGGATGGAGAAGCGGCTTCAGGGCAGGGGGACGGAGGAGCGGCCTCAGGGCAGGGGGATGGAGGAGCGGCCTCAGGGCAGGGGGCTGGAGGAGCGGCCTCAGGGCAGAGGGAAGGAGGAGCGGCCTCAGGGCAGGGGGATGGAAGAGCGGCCTCAGGGCAGGGGGATGGAAGAGCGGCCTCAGAGCAGGGGGATGGAGGAACGGCCCCAGGGCAGAGGGAAGGAGGAGCGGACTCAGGGCAGAGGGAAGGAGGAGCAGCCTCAGGGCAGGAGGAGCGGCCTCAGGGCAGGGGGATGGAGGAACGGCCTCAGGGCAGGGGGATGGAGGAGCGGCCTCAGGGCAGGGGGATGGAGGAGCGGCCTCAGGGCAGGGGGATGGAGGAGCGGCCTCAGGGCAGAGGGAAGGAGGAGCGGCCTCAGGGCAGGGGGATGGAGGAGCGGCCTCCGGGCAGGGGGATGGAGGAGCGGCCTCAAGGCAGGCGGATGAAGGAGCGGCCTCAGGGCAGGGGGATGGAGGAGTGGCCTCAGGGTAGGAGGATGGAGGAGAGGTATCAGAGCAGGGGGATGGAGGAGCGGCCTCAGGGCAGGGGGATTGAGAAGCAGCCTCAGGGCAGGGGGATGGAGGAGCGGCCTCAGGGCAGGGGGATGGAGGAGCGGCCTCAGGGCAGAGGGAAGGAGGAGCAGCCTCAGGGCAGAGGGAAGGCGGAGCGGCCTCAGGGCAGAGGGAAGGCAGGGTAGGGGGATGGAGAAGCGGCCTCAGGGCAGAGGGAAGGAGAAACAGCCTCAGGGCAGGGGGATGGAGGAGCGGCCTCAGGGCAGAGGGAAGGAGGAGCGGCCTCAGGGCAGGGGGATGGAGGAGCGGCCTCAGGGCAGAGGGAAGGAGGAGCGGCCTCAGGGCAGGGGGATGGAGGAGCGGCCTCAGGGCAGAGGGAAGGAGGAGCGGCCTCAGGGCAGGGGGATGGAGGAGCGGCCTCAGGGCAGGGGGATGGAGGAGCGCCCTCAGGGCAGGGGGATGGAGGAGCGGCCTCAGGGCAGGGGGATGGAGGAGCGGCCTCAGGGCAGGCGGATGAAGGAGCGGCCTCAGGGCAGGGGGATGGAGGAGCGGCCCCAGGGCAGGGGGATGGAGGAGCGGCCTCAGGGCAGGGGGATGGAGGAGCGGCCTCCGGGCAGGGGGATGGAGGAACGGCCTCAGGGCAGAGGGAAGGAGGAGCGGCCTCAGGGCAGAGGGAAGGAGGAGCGGCCTCAGGGCAGGGGGATGGAGGAGAGGTCTCAGGGCAGGGGGATGGAGGAGCGGCCTCAGGGCAGGGAGATGGAGGAGCGGCCTCAGGGCAGGGGGATGGAGGAGCGGCCTCAGGGCAGGGGGATGGAGGAGCGGCCTCAGGGCAGGGGGATGGAGGAGCGGCCTCAGGGCAGGGGGATGGAAGAGCGGCCTCAGGGCAGGGGGATGGAGGAACGGCCCCATGGCAGAGTGAAGGAGGTGCGGCCTCAGGGCAGAGGGAAGGCAGGGTAGGGAATGGAGAAGCGGCCTCAGGGCAGAGGGAAGGAGGAGCGGCCTCAGGGCAGAGGGAAGGAGGAGCGGCCTCAGGGCAGAGGGAAAGAGGAGCGGCCTCAGGGCAGGGGGATGGAGGAGCGGCCTCAGGGCAGGGGGATGGAGGAGCGGCCTCAGGGCAGGGGGATGGAGGAGCGGCCTCAGGGCAGGAGGATGGAGGAGCGGCCTCAGGGCAGGGGGATGGAGGAACGGCCTCAGGGCAGAGGGAAGGAGGAGCGGCCTCAGGGCAGGTGGATGGAGGAGTGACCTCATGGCAGGGGGAAGGAGGAGCGGCCTCAGTGCAGTATGATGGAGGAGTGGCCTCAGGGCAGAGGGAAGGAGGAGCGGCCACAGGGCAGGGGGGTTGAGGAGCGGCCTCAGGGCAGGGGGATGGAGGAGCGGCCTCAGGGCAGGGGGGAGGAGTAGCGGCCTCAGGGCAGAGGGAAGGAGGAGCGGCCTCAGGGCAGGGGGATGGAGGAGCGGCCTCAGGGCAGGGGGATGGAGGAGTGGCCTCAGGGCAGGGGGATGGAGGAGTGGCCTCAGGGCAGGGGGATGGAGGAGCGGCCTCAGGGCAGGGGGATGGAGGAGAGGCCTCAGGGCAGGGGGAAGGAGGAGCGGCCTCAAGGCAGAGGGAAGGAGGAGCAGCCTCAGGGAAGGGGGAAGGAGGAGCGGCCTCAGGGTAGGGGGATGGAGGAACGGCCTCAGGGCAGAGGGAAGGAGGAGCGGCCTCAGGGCAGTGGGATGGAGGAGTGACCTCATGGCAGAGGGAAGGAGGAGCGGCCTCAGTGCAGTATGATGGAGGAGTGGCCTCAGGGCAGAGGGAAGGAGGAGCGGCCACAGGGCAGGGGGGTGGAGGAGCGGCCTCAGGGCAGGGGGATGGAGGAGCGGCCTCAGGGCAGAGGGAAGGAGGAGCGGCCTCAGGGCAGGGGGAAGGAGGAGCGGCCTCAGGGCAGTGGGATGGAGGAGCGGCCTCAGGGCAGGGGGAAGGAGGAGCGGCCTCAGTGCAGTGGGATGGAGGAGTGGCCTCAGGGCAGAGGGAAGGAGGAGCGGCCACAGGGCAGGGGGTGGAGGAGCGGCCTCATGGCAGAGGGAAGGAGGAGCGGCCTCAGTGCAGTATGATGGAGGAGTGGCCTCAGGGCAGAGGGAAGGAGGAGCAGCCTCAGGGAAGGGGGAAGGAGGAGCGGCCTCAGTGCAGTGGGATGGAGGAGTGGCCTCAGGGCAGAGGGAAGGAGGAGCGGCCTCAGGGCAGTGGGATGGAGGAGTGACCTCATGGCAGAGGGAAGGAGGAGCGGCCTCAGGGCAGTGGGATGGAGGAGTGACCTCATGGCAGGGGGAAGGAGGAGCGGCCTCAGTGCAGTATGATGGAGGAGTGGCCTCAGGGCAGAGGGAAGGAGGAGCGGCCACAGGGCAGGGGGGTTGAGGAGCGGCCTCAGGGCAGGGGGATGGAGGAGCGGCCTCAGGGCAGGGGGGAGGAGGAGCGGCCTCAGGGCAGAGGGAAGGAAGAGCAGCCTCTGGGCAGGGGGATGGAGGAGCGGCCTCAGGGCAGGGGGATGGAGGAGCGGCCTCAGGGCAGGGGGATGGAGGAGAGGCCTCAGGGCAGGGGGAAGGAGGAGCGGCCACAAGGCAGAGGGAAGGAGGAGCAGCCTCAGGGAAGGGGGAAGGAGGAGCGGCCTCAGGGTAGGGGGATGGAGGAACGGCCTCAGGGCAGAGGGAAGGAGGAGCGGCCTCAGGGCAGTGGGATGGAGGAGTGACCTCATGGCAGAGGGAAGGAGGAGTGGCCTCAGTGCAGTATGATGGAGGAGTGGCCTCAGGGCAGAGGGAAGGAGGAGCGGCCACAGGGCAGGGGGGTGGAGGAGCGGCCTCAGGGCAGGGGGATGGAGGAGCGGCCTCAGGGCAGGGGGGAGGAGGAGCGGCCTCAGGGTAGAGGGAAGGAGGAGCGGCCTCAGGGCAGGGGGAAGGAGGAGCGGCCTCAGGGCAGTGAATGGAGGAGCGGCCTCAGGGCAGGGGGAAGGAGGAGCGGCCTCAGTGCAGTGGGATGGAGGAGTGGCCTCAGGGCAGAGGGAAGGAGGAGCGGCCACAGGGCAGGGGGTGGAGGAGCGGCCTCATGGCAGAGGGAAGGAGGAGCGGCCTCTGTGCAGTATGATGGAGGAGTGGCCTCAGGGCAGAGGGAAGGAGGAGCAGCCTCAGGGAAGGGGGAAGGAGGAGCGGCCTCAGTGCAGTGGGATGGAGGAGTGGCCTCAGGGCAGAGGGAAGGAGGAGCGGCCTCAGGGCAGTGGGATGGAGGAGTGACCTCATGGCAGAGGGAAGGAGGAGCGGCCTCAGTGCAGTATGATGGAGGAGTGGCCTCAGGGCAGAGGGAAGGAGGAGCGGCCACAGGGCAGGGGGGTGGAGGAGCGGCCTCAGGCAGGGGGATGGAGGAGCGGCCTCAGGGCAGGGGGGAGGAGGAGCGGCCTCAGGGTAGAGGGAAGGAGGAGCGGCCTCAGGGCAGGGGGAAGGAGGAGCGGCCTCAGGGCAGTGGGATGGAGGAGCGGCCTCAGGGCAGGGGGAAGGAGGAGCGGCCTCAGTGCAGTGGGATGGAGGAGTGGCCTCAGGGCAGAGGGAAGGAGGAGCGGCCACAGGGCAGGGGGTGGAGGAGCGGCCTCATGGCAGAGGGAAGGAGGAGCGGCCTCTGTGCAGTATGATGGAGGAGTGGCCTCAGGGCAGAGGGAAGGAGGAGCAGCCTCAGGGAAGGGGGAAGGAGGAGCGGCCTCAGTGCAGTGGGATGGAGGAGTGGCCTCAGGGCAGAGGGAAGGAGGAGCGGCCTCAGGGCAGTGGGATGGAGGAGTGACCTCATGGCAGAGGGAAGGAGGAGCGGCCTCAGTGCAGTATGATGGAGGAGTGGCCTCAGGGCAGAGGGAAGGAGGAGCGGCCACAGGGCAGGGGGGTGGAGGAGCGGCCTCAGGCAGGGGGATGGAGGAGCGGCCTCAGGGCAGGGGGGAGGAGGAGCGGCCTCAGGGTAGAGGGAAGGAGGAGCGGCCTCAGGGCAGGGGGAAGGAGGAGCGGCCTCAGGGCAGTGGGATGGAGGAGCGGCCTCAGGGCAGGGGGAAGGAGGAGCGGCCTCAGTGCAGTGGGATGGAGGAGTGACCTCAGGGCAGAGGGAAGGAGGAGCGGCCACAGGGCAGGGGGTGGAGGAGCGGCCTCAGGGTAGGGGGATGGAGGAGCGGCCTCAGGGCAGGCGGATGGAGGAGTGGCCTCAGGGCAGAGGGAAGGAGGAGCAGCCTCAGGGAAGGGGGAAGGAGGAGCGGCCTCAGGGCAGGGGGATGGAGGAACGGCCTCAGGGCAGAGGGAAGGAGGAGCGGCCTCAGGGCAGAGGGATAATGGTCGGCATGCCGAGTGATGGGATACAGTGAGGGTTCGGGATGTAGGTGCCGGTCTACTCACTGCCGGTCACATAACTAGTCATCCCCTTTTAGATTGTAAGCTCTTATGGGCAGGTTTATTTTACATTTTTCACCATATCATTCTCAGGTGTGTTATAACTCTATAATGTGCAGCGTAATCTGTCGGCGCATTATAAGCACACGCTATAGGATGATGCACATATAGTTGTGTGTTACAGCATACAATGTGTGTGTTACTGTTCCTATAACTGTGTTGTGTGTCTGTAGTCATCTATGTAACGTTACAGGTTGTTGTCAGTCTTTCAGCTCTTAGAAAATAAGAAATATGTCTAATTGCTGCCAGTTACCTGGAGCGCTGAGCGAGTATCTCACCTTCCTCCAGGCTCCATTACCCCAGCTTCCTCCATCCTCCTAAATGGAGGGCCTTTATCTACACGTGCAGATAGGACGCCTCCAGCCGACCCTCACTGATAATGAGAGTTACTGTTCCACTGACCCCTGAATGGCATCTGGCAGATATGAGAATATTCTTCCCTGGCAGCCATGAGAGAGATATCAGAGGAGAGCAGACACCTCAGACACCTCCTCCATCAATCCTTCCACACAGGTCTCCATTTCACTGATCCCATCTCTTCCTCAGGTACAAGAGACACAGCCAAATACAGCATCACAATAGGAGACATTTACACGGCTTTATCCACAACGTGGCTCTTCAGTGCTTTAATGTGTCAGTCTGTACCTCCAGCTGTGGTGGAACTACAAGTTCCAGCAGACTCTGAATCGTTATGGGACGAATTGTACACTACAAGTAACAGCAGGCAGAGCAGCTCATGCAGGGGCATTGCCAGCATACAGCCCCCTGCCAGTGCCCAGAGGCGACTCCCCCATTATCCCTGACACAGCACATGAGACAAGAGCGGAGGGCCCTGCTGTTACACAACAGATTACATGGTGGTAACAGGTGCCCAGTGGCCACCTGAGCCAGAGCTAAGAGGCCTGCTCTCACCCAATCAGGATTTCCCGGCGGGGGTAGGTGAGTTTATAACTCACCTCAATATCAGTGTGACTATTCTGAAGGCCCCTTCCCAATACCGTCATATCTATATCACAGACTCAGTGTCACTGGTATTCCTGTCCTGCAAACCTCTACATGATTGTTATTATCCTTATTTTATATGTCAGAGGAATCACTATAGCATTAACAAATAATACCATATAAAGGGTTCAGCACACAGGACAAAGGCAGGGCCAAGCAGTGAGACGTGTATACAGCGATGGGCAGGGTGGACTAAACTCAAAATGCAGCCAAAACTCCATTTTGGGAGTTTTGTCCACATCCCATATGTGCTAAGCACCAGAATACAATACCTCTTAGACCCATTACTCAGCACCGTCTATAGATGAGCTTCTTTCCTCATTCTGCAGCGAACCAATCTGTGGCTCACTCATGCACTGGCCGACACAAGGACTCCCGGGTCATAAACCTGGAAGTCTTTTAATCGCAAAAGACAGCTGTTTTTGGAAGTATACATACATACATACATACATACATACATACATACATATATTATACATACATACATACATACATACATGCATACATACAGACATACATACATACATATATTATACATACATACATGCATACATACATACATACATACATATATTATACATACATACATACATACATACATGCATACATACAGACATACATACATACATACATACATATATTATACATACATACATGCATACATACATACATGCATACATACATACATACATACATGCATGCATACATACAGACATACATACATATATTATACATACATATATACATGCATACATACATGCATACATACATACATACATACATGCATACATACATACATTATACATACATGCATGCATACATACATACATACATACATACATGCATACATACATTATACATACATACATACATACATACATGCATACATACATACATACATACATACATACATGCATACATACATTATACATACATGCATACATACATACATACATACATACATCATACATACATACATACATACATCATACATACATGCATACTGATAATGCTGATTATGATTATCTTATAACCTTCACTATATGGGTAAGAGACTCAGTACGCAATTGGCGTATGGGGTACCGTAAGGGTACGCGCTTAGCGTAGCATACGCTCGGCCGTGATCGAGACGCACATGCGGCACGCTCGCTCACAGCTTACGCTTGGTGTCGAGCACGCTATAGGCGAGCGACTACCGTAATGCTACGCTACCAGCGTAGCGGACGCTCGAGACCACGAGGAGATCACGAGCGGCGCAGACGCTCACAAGATGACAATCAGTAAACCTTGAATGTAACACACAGAAAGGATACTCTTATGCTGTAAACCTTGTACTGAAACACTGTAGCGATATAACGCTGCTTAACCTTGTTAACACTAAAGCTGTTTGAGCGATCGAGACGCTCCTATTACCCACTGTAATGTAATGAACACACGATACCGTGCTAAGGATCCAACACCTTTACTAACAAGCTTTTAGTTATATCGAAAAGGGGTAAAACAGTTACAAGTCATACACTACAAGCTAACATATAATTCTAACAGAATATCTAGACAGAAATATACAATAACGTTACAATCTTATACTAAACAGAGAGAGAGAGAATGTGGCCAATACAAACAAAGAGCGAGATGATTACAGAGAATTACTTACACACACTGGGAATGATCGCTGCGCAGCTTTCTGGTACCAGCTCCAAGTTAGTCAATATGAAAACCGTTTGTGGAGTGAGTGAGCTGCCCAGGCTGGCTGATCTTATATACACTGCGTACAGTACACTACAAAGGGACCTATAATCTCATTGTTCATTGGACACAGGAATGTCTCCTCACATCATAACAAAAGGTCATAGGTTAGTTTGAACAGGTGGGCTGTGACTATTTCAAACAGCTCAGGTGGGTGGGAATCTGAAGATTCCCGCCGCATGGGTAATGAATCGCAAATATATGAAATGTCCAGAATCTACTAATGGCCATAACTATATGCAGGAGCGATTAATCTTTACCTAACCAACACCGGATTGTTGCTATTAAAATACTCTTCGGTTAGGTACCAGACACAACTGTTCTACCTTAAACAGACCCTTTGTATAACAAAAAGAGGGATTCCTATGTCCATGAACAAGTCACATTAAACAAACTTACAGTTATCACTAAGGGGAACATTATCTATAAAACATGCTATATGGATTTATTATCTAGCGATTGAGTCGCCCGCTAGACGCACACAAACTCTACCGTAAATGCACATACCACGCGCCAATGCGCACGTCCGTAGAAGCTTCATTACGCAGCTGCGAGTATCCGCACGCACGGGAGAGAATGTGCACGTGCAGCAGGCACGCGCATGAGGTGAATATATGGCAACGTGTAGCATGATATTTTTCTGACTTTGACAGTCCACCCTTTGGCAGTCATCAATAACTGCCACTTTCCTAAAACAGTTCAAAAAGAGAAAAATATATGTCATGTGTAAATACATTTCTATGATTGGGTAAGGGAGAAGAGGATCAGGTGGGAAAAAGGTATGACCTAGTGAGATAGTAGAAGCATGTGTGTATGAATCCATGTTTGAGGGGTCATGTATCATCGTGCCGTACGTGTTTTAAATCAAGCTTCGAGGTATTGCGAAGTATACATTTGAATCCTTCTTATCCCGTATGACGGGTCTGTGGATGGGCTGTCAAACTTTACCGAGCTCTTTTCGGCTTTTGGTTGCAACAAAATGGGGGAGCACATTTTAGTTGATGATACATGAATGGGGGAATATGTGAGTGCTGATATCTGTGCCTATATTCACTATCGACTATGTGTGTCATTACCTGAAGGTTGTAGAAATGAAGATAAGAAGCAATTATGGTAAATGCAGTCATAAACTATGTGAGTTTAATATACATTTGTTGATTGAGGTCTTGTCTTGTGTCTTGTCTCGATGTACATGTTGACTGTAGTCTCTTTGGGCTTTTGCTATAATGCGAGCAAAGCCGTTTCAATGTCCATAAAATTTTAAATCACTAAAGTTCTGGGCTAGCGTTTTCATTAAAGTCACTAGGGATATTGGGGGCTGGCAACATAGTCCATAAAAAAATCTTTGTATAGATGTGGTCTTCAAATTCTTCTTCCAAGCGAGTCTTTGTACCTTGGAGAAAAAACAAAGGAGAAACGGGTGAAAGAAACGGATCGTGGAATCATATTTTATCACAGCGTTGTCTCTATCGTTGGGTCATAAATCAAATTAGTCGTTGTTAATACAGTGTCCTCGTTCCTTAGACTCATCACCCTGGTACTGTTTCTACGCTTCGCTAAAACCCGAACGCATCTAAATATCAGACCGACCAATATGATGACACCCAGAATACACAAAAGAAATTTCCCTACATCCATAATAATACCTTGGGCCCATTCTCCTAAACCAGAGAACCAATTTCGTGGGTTCAACCATGACACCCAACTGGTCAGCTCATTACCCACAGCAGCAAGGGTGAGATTGTGTTTCCTTTGGAACTCCCATTTTAATTGTAAAATGTCATCCATCTTTTGGTCTATGACCTCGACCGGGTCCTCAGTGCTATTTGTAATATACGTGCAACACTTTATTCCATATTGAGTAGCCAAGGTGACACAATACCCGCCTGTCACTGCTGTGAGATAATTGAGAATCATCCTATGCTGAACCAGTTCTGTTTTGCAGGCTTGTAACTCTCTTCCAGTATACCTGAATGTGTCATCATACATTTCAGTGATATTGTCTAATAAATTAGCAAGCGCAGATATATATCTATAATTTAACACTCCTCTAGCGGTACGAGTGATATCTAACGCGATTAGGAATTGAATCCCGGTGGATTCATGGATCAGGTCAGAGGCCGGATGCTCTGTTCTTTCTGTCAGTTGCCTTTTAACGATGTGCTCGTAATGAGTGTGAGTGTAAGGAGCTTGTGCACCACGGTGAATATCTTTCATTTTGTTATGAGATACAGTCATTACTTCAGGCAGTACTTTTCCAATATAACATAACCCTTCTGAGTTTGGGGCAAGCCACTTATATGCCTTCCTCCCGCATATGAAATATGCATCATCGGGGAGACCATATGGGACGGAGTATGACATTACCATGTTACAAATTTTCCATGTGTACTCTCCTAACCCTAATTCTCCCATCTGTTTAGTGCACGTATCAGTTTGTACGATCTGTGCACAGTATCCTGGTGATACTTCTCCAACTCGCATGATCCTACTTCCTAAGGAGTACCTATACTGAAAGAATTTCCTATGGTCGGCTATCTGGCGTATAAGTTCTGTTTCTATGGGCAATCTGTCGGCTCTATGTGAGAATGTCATGGTTTGATTACTCCATGACACTTCCCAATTTCCCGGCTTTCGGGGATTGGAAATGTTAAAGCATACTAAGGATCTATCCACATGATACTGGTGGAGCTTCAAACTAGGAGGACTAGAGATATTAAACCTCCTGTCCTCCGGCCTCCCACCGCTTAGCTCAAGTACCTCTCCTACAGTTAAAGGGAATGGTACTAGTCCTGATTTGCTATGGCCTTGAGGTACTTGAGAGCATACCCAACAATCTGTCTGATTTAACACTTTACCCACTAAGGAGTGATAGTCACTCAATGGATGCCGGTCCATATGGATATTAAAACTGGATTGGCATTTCTTGATACACCCATCCTCGACTACACTGTCACAGTGTCTACAGATGCAGTTCTCTTCAGCTAACAATCCTTCACAATTCCTTCTATTGTCAATGCTACCAGATCGTTTTCTGATACTCGCCTTTACTCTGTGATTATGTTGTTCTTGGAAATCTACGCCTTCATCCTGACCATCAGAACCCATTCCAGATCCTTTCTCGACTTCCATGGTACTCTCACCGAAACAGACTGCTCTGGTCAACATCATGGTTAACAGGAAAATCCGTATCACAGTCTCTTGGGGCAAGTCCATCTCTACCGTCTGTTCTTTGTCACGGGACCTTTCTAGATCCGCAACCTTCTTACAATGAGACGTATGGACCCAAGTCTCTCTCTCGGAAACCTTCAAAGCAGTTGTGCTGGTCAATAAGACTTGGTATGGTCCTTCCCATCTGTCAATAAGGCAACCTGAGCGTAGAAAATTCCGTATCATTACATAATCCCCAGGTTCAATGTCATGACAACTACTGTCTGGCAAATCAGGAATCACCAACTTTAGATTATCATTCTGATTCCTCAATTGCTTACTCATCTTAACCAAGTACTTTACGGTTACTTCATTGTTACATTTCAAATCATCCTGGGGGTTAATCATAACATGGGGTTGTCGACCAAACAGAATTTCAAAAGGAGACAGATTAAGAGGGGACCTGGGAGTGGTTCTGATGCTGTATAATACAATTGGCAAAGCTTCAGGCCACAACAGTCCTGTTTCAGTCATTACCTTGCTCAATTTATTTTTAATAGTGCTGTTAACTCTTTCCACCTTCGCACTCGCCTGGGGGCGGTACAGAGTGTGCAGCTTACTATTAATTCCCATCAACTTAAGCTGGCCATACATCAGACCAACTTTTCTCCAACACTCCAAACTTCCAACCATCCAACTTGTCTGTTCAACTAAAACAGTGCCCCATACATCTCACCAACTTTTTACCAGTGCTCCACACATCTAACCAACTTTTCATCAGACCAACCAACCTTCCAACTTCTGTCCAACTTGTGATGTCACCGAAGTAGGCGGACAGTGCCTTCCTACAGTTTTGTTTTGTTTTTTTCATTTCAAAACATGCAGAATTTTTTTTTTTTCAGTGAAACTGGGCTTTTCTTTCACCACCATACATTTATTAGATTTACTTGTTTTTATACTGAACTATGGATACCAGCATGGTTGGGCTGCCAAGGCAAATTATATATATATATATATATATATATATATATAACTAGGTGCTTCATCGCGCCCTACGGGCGCTCTTCACACCGTCGCAAGGGGCTACGCCCCCTTAACCCTTGCATGCCTTTCTGGGGTTCAATATTTGTATTATATAAAGTATTACCTGCATTCCTTTGTTAGTGGTTAAATATTGCACAATGAAAGGGCGTGCGATGGTGAAGGAGGCGCAGCCCCTTGCGACGGCGTGAACAGCACCTGCAGGGCACGATGTACAGAATGTAGCGGGTGCGGGGGGGACTGCGGATGGTGTCTGTAGATGCTGCAGGTGGAGGGGGGGCAGAAGTGGGGGTGGGGCCCGGATGGGGAAGAGTCGGGAGGTGCTGCGGGTGGGGGAGGGGCAGAGGAGTGGGGGATGCAGATTGGGGAGGGGTCCGGAGGCACTGCAGGTGGGGGAGGGGCAGGGGTGCCATGGGTGAGAGAGGGGCAGGTGTGGGGATGTTGTGGATGGGTGAAGGGTTCCGGAGGTGCTGTGGGATGGGAAGGGGCGGGAGTGCCGGGGGTGGGGTAGGGGTCCGCAGGCGCCATGGGTAGGGGAGGGGCAGGTACGGGTGGTGCGGCGCATAGGGAAGGAGGTCCGGAGGTGCTGCTTGTGGTGGAGGGGCAGGTGCGGTGGTGCCATTGGTGGGGGAGGGGTTGGTGAGGGGGGGACCACGGATGGAGGAGGGTGTCTGCAGATGCTGCGGGTGGAGGGGGGCAGGTGTGGGGGGAGACATATAAAGGGAGTGGATGGTGGAGGGGGCCTGGAGGTGCTGTGGGTGGTGAAGGGGCGGAGGAGTGGGAGCCGCGGGTGGTGTAGGGGGTCTGGAGGCACAGCGTGTGGGGGAGGGGTGGAGGGGAAGGTGCGGAGGTGTGGTGCATTGGGGAGAGGTCTGGAGGCGCTGCGGGTACTGTACCTGCCAAAAAGGTAGTTGGAGGGTATGCAGTAACAGGGCCAGGACAGGGGTGACAGGGTCAGAACAGGGTTGACGGGGCCAGGACAGGGGTGACAGGGTCAGAAAAGGGGTGACGGGGCCAGGACAGGGGCGACGGGCCAGGACAGAAATGACAGGGACAGGATAGGGGTGACAGGCCAGGGTAGGGGTGGCAGGAACAGGACAGGGGTGACAGGGCCAGTATAGGGTTGACAGGGCAAGCACAGGGGTAACAGGGCCAGGATAGGGGTAACAGGGCCAGCATAAGGGTAACAGGGCCAGCATAAGGGTGACAGGGCCAGCATAAGGGTGAAAGGGCCAGGATAAGGGTGAAAGGGCCAGGATAAGGGTGAAAGGGCCAGTATAAGGGTGACAGGGCCAGGATAAGGGTGACAGGGCCAGGATAAGGGTGAAAGGGCCAGGATAAGGGTGGCAGGGCAAGGCCAGGGGTGACAGGGACATGACAGAACACAGATTGGTATTAGGGACAAAACAGTGGTGATAGAAACATGTGTCTTACCGGAGTCACTGCTGCTGGCTGCTGCTGTTCCACTCCAACCTGTTGGGATCTGCTGCTGGTGGAGACTTGGCATGGCTGACTCTCTTAGGCTGGAGTCCTGCTTCCTCTGCCCGTCCGCATCCCTCCCCCCCTCCTCAGTCACACACCGCAGACCTTGCGCAGCTGCCGGGCACTGTGGTAAGGGGAGACTGGGAGTGACTGGCTAGCCCCCAGGATGTGCGGCTGGAGGGAGGAGGGGGTCGGAGCCTGCAAGTAGCTCGGACTTCTGCAGCGTTACCCGCCGGCTGGTGGCAGCACTGCAGCTAGCGGTGGGGTTGCCGGGGCTGGAGATAACAGAGGCAGTACGGAACCTGCACAGCGGCAGGTGCCCCACAAAACTGCAGCTAAGAAGCGTGGAGTGTGCCAGAAAGTGACGCTCCTCCGCGCCAGAGAGGGGGGGGATCAAGCACACAGTGAGCCGGTGCCCGTCTGTCTGTACGGCATACCCCCTCACACACCCCCATACCTCCCAAATGTCCCGATTTTTGCGGGACAGTCCCATTTTTTTGGGTCTGTCCCGCTGTCCCACCTGCGGGTCGCAGTGTCCCGCGGTAACGGGGGGGGTCAGTTGGAAAACTCCTGTACTCGCTGTTCTGCTTAGCAGAGCAGCGGTGAATAGTGGAGACAGAGGGAGAGGGGGCATCAGGGGGTACGGATTAAGGGGGGGTTCCAGCAGCAGAGCCGGATTAGGGGGGGGGGGCAGGGGGTACGTACCCGTTGGCCCCACAGTTTTAGGGGTCCCCCCGGCTCGAGTAGCTCTGTCCCAGCTCAGAAGCCCCCCCCGTCCTGCCAGCAACAACGGCTGCATTGTGCTACTGTCAGCACACGCTGCTGCGTGTTGGCAGGTCTGTGGTGTTGCAGGGAGGCAGCAGTCTCCCTGCTTTCTTCTGCCTGTGCGGGTGTGTAGATGGGAGCGACCACCCCCTCTGGATTTACCCCTAGCTGAGGGGCCAAAATCCCATTTTAAAAATAAAATAAAATGGAATTTGCGTAAAAGGGCGTGGCCTTGCGTCCCGCGATTAGACCACGCCCCCAACCCACAGCAGGCACAGCAATGAGATAGGGCTCCCCTGTCTCAAGTGCCCTGGGCCCCCCGGACTCATAATCAGCCCCTAGGGGCATGCCAGCAGCTCACAGAGCGCTGGGCATGCCCCCTCATTGACGAAAACGGGGCCCTCCCGTGAAGCCACGCCCCCTTTTAGCCGAGTGTGTGTCCCTCCTTCTGCCTGAAGAAAGCTCCTGCAGAAAGCTGGGAGGTATGCACCCCTGCCTGTGCCATGCCCATACTATCTGCTTCTGCTCCTAGTCTCCTGTAGATTCGGCCAGATCTGTGACTCATTTGACTAACTCCGCCCAGTGTTGTGACTCCGCCCAGCGTTAGCAAATGAGTCACAAAGTCACAGATCTGGGCTATTATATAGGAGATATGAAGAGGAAGTCAGCGGTGTATGATTTGTCCCTGAAGACGGGGTGTAGTCCCCGAAACGGCGTAGGACTCTAATAAAGCCATCTTTATTTCATCAATCCGTCTGCTGAGTGCCGCTGACTTCCTCTTCATATTGCATGGATCTTGCTACAGATCGCAGAGGGCACCGCAGCAAGTATTTTGTTATTTACCCATTTGAGTGCCGAACCTTACCGCTACTTATATATATATATATATATATATATATACCAGATGTAGATATTCGGCACTCCCAATGTAGTAAAATGTACAGCTTGCCTGGTGCCCTCCTGAGCTTCAAAAAGCAAACATATCACAAATGATAGGCGGCACTCTAGGACTTTTCAAAAATCAAGAACATACGTGACCCTGTTCTGACAGCTTAATGTTTCGGTTTCGGTCATTTTCAATCCGCCACACTTTGCTGGCGGAATCTAATACAAAAATTTTAAAAACATGTTTTTTTTGGTGTTTTTTTGGGTGGGTAATAGCATATCTATTTATATTAGAAGGGATTAGGTACTTGGTTTGTCTTTTTTGGAGGCACAAGTATTATTTATATATTTTTTAAAAGATTATTATTATTATTATTATTATTATTATTATTTTTTTTTTTTTTTTTTTTAAATGGAATGGGAAAAACCTGAAAAAAAATTGCGTGGGGTCCCCCCTCCAAAGCATAACCAGCCTCGGGCTCTTCGAGCCCGTCCCGGTTCTAAAAATCCGGGGGGAAAACGGACAGGGGATCCCCCGTATTTTTAAAACCAGCACCGGGCTCTGCGCCTGGTGCTGGTGCAAAAAATACGGGGGACAAAAAGAGTAGGGGTCCCCCGTATTTTTTATACCAGCATCGGGCTCCACTAGCTGGACAGATAATGCCACAGCCGGGGGTCACTTTTATACAGTGCCCTGCGGCTGTGGCATTAAATATCCAACTAGTCACCCCTGGCAGGGGTACCCTGGGGGAGTGGGGACCCCATCAATCAAGGGGTCCCCCTCCCCAGCCACTCAAGGGCCGGGGGTGAAGCCCGAGGCTGTCCCCCCCATCCAAAGGCTGCGGATGGGGGGCTGATAGCCTTGAGAAAATTAAAAGAATATTGTTTTTTTTTCAGTAGTACTACAAGTCCCAGCAAGCCTCCCCCGCAAGCTGGTACTTGGAGAACCACAAGTACCAGCATGCGGGAGAAAAACGGGCCCGCTGGTACCTGTAGTTCTAATGGGAAAAAAATACCCAAATAAAAACAGGAGACACACACCGTGACAGTAAAACTTTATTTAACACATGTCGACACACACATACTTACCTATGTTGACACGAAGCAGTCGGTCCTCTTCTCCAAGTAGAATCCACGGGTACCTGAAAATAAAAGATAATTATACTCACCTGATCCAGGGTCCAGATTATAATCCACGTACTTGGCAAAACAACAAACCGAACACCCGGACCAAACGGACTGAAAGGGGTCCCATGTTTACAAAACCCTTTCCACGAATGCAGAGACACCCCGGTCACAGCTGTCACAGAAGAGTCTCTTCAGCCAATCAGGAAGCGCCACTCCGTGGCACTCACCTGATTGTCTCCGTGCGCGTCTGAAGTTACAGAAGGCTTGCGGAGGGGGGCCGCGGGGGGGGGTGAATTAGCGGTGCGGGAGCCGGTGCGGGCGGAGGGAGGCGGGGGGGGGGGGGGTGAATTACCGGTGCGGGAGCCGGTGCGGGCTGGAGCTGGCCCTGGTGGTGGTGAGGGGGAAGGGGTGCCGCGATCTTGGGGGGCAGTGACTGCAGGAGGGGAGCAGAGGTCCCGCGATCGCTGGTGATGTGCGGGGGGTGCCGCGATCGTGGATGATATGCGGGGGGTGCCGAGATCGCGGGTGATATGCGGGGGTGCCGCGATCGTGGGTGATATGCGGGGGGTGCCGCGATCGTGGGTGATATGCGGGGGGTGCGGGGGGTGCCGCGATTGCGGGTAAGTTGCGGGGGGTGCCGCGATTGCGGGTAAGCTGCGGGGGGTGCCGTGATCACGGGGGGGGTGCCGCGATCGCGGGTGGGGTGCGGGGGGTGCCGCGATCGTGGGTGATATGCGGGGGTGCCGCGATCGTGGGTGATATGCGGGGGGTGCCGCGATCGCGAGTGGGGTGCGGGGGGGTGCCGCGATTGCGGGTAAGTTGTGGGGGGTGCCGCGATTGTGGGTAAACTGCGTGGGGTGCCATGATTGCGGGTAAGTTGCGGGGGGTGCCGCGATTGCGGGTAAGCTGCGGGGGGTGCCGCGATCGCGGGTGGGGTGCGGGGGGTGCCGCGATCGCGGGTGGGGTGCGGGGGGTGCCGCGATCGTGGGTGGGGTGCGGGGGGTGCCGCGATTGCGGGTAAGTTGTGGGGGGTGCCGCGATTGCGGGTAAGCTGCGGGGGGTGCCGTGATCACGGGTGGGGTGCGGGGGTGCCGCAACCGCAGGTGGGGTGCCAGTGATCGGGGGTGGCGTGCGTGGGTGCAGCAATCATGGGTGGGGTGCGGGGGATGCCGCGATCGTGTGGTATCGCGGGAGGGGTGCCACTGCTGGGTGTCCTGTGACAGCGGCAGCAGTGATGTGCTACCATAGCTGCCCCTGAACCTCCCGGCTCGTGCTGCCCAGTAGGCAGTGATCGGCAAGAAGTAGGCGGACACTGCTGGTCAGTGTCCGCCTGCTTATCGTTCAGTTGGGGGGAAAGTTTCCCCTACACCTGAACGATTAGTTGGGAAAATCAAACAGGTTTGATTTTCCCAACTAGTTGGACAGACCGTTTCTGGACGTTTTTCAGCGTGTGGGAGCAAACGGCTGATAATCGTTTGCTCCCACACACTGCCAGATTATCGTTCCAACCAGCCAACTAGTTGGCTGGTTGGAACGATATCTTCCTGATGTATGGCCAGCATTACACATTGTTTGAAAGACTTCACCTGTAAAATGGGTACCCCTATCACTTTCAATGATTCTAGGGATACCGTACCTACACACAAATTCCTGCACAATTTTCTTTGCAGTAAACACAGCGGTATTTGTGGCCGCGGGAAATGCTTCAACCCAATTTGAGAACACGTCAATACAAACCAAAACATACTTTAAATTTCTACAAGGTGGCAATTGTATGAAATCAATTTGTATTACCTGGAAAGGACCATCTGTTGGAGGGATATGAGATGGCTCTGTCGGTATTGCCTTTCCTATATTCTTCCTCAAGCAGGTGAGACATGTCATTGCTCTTTTACCCGCATGGGAAGAAAATCCTGGGGCGCACCAATAAGCTCTTACTAGCTTGCACATCCCTTCTTTGCCTAGATGAGTCAGCCCGTGTGCTGCTTCCGCTAGACTTGGAAGGTATGCTCTGGGTGCCACTGGTTTACCATGTCCATCTGTCCAGAGTCCTGAGGACTCCTGGCCATATCCTTTTGACCTCCAAACTGCCTTTTCCTGTGGGGAACACAAATTTTGCATTTCACGCAATTTCTGCGTGTTTACAGTATTAAATACCATCAGTTGTGTGATGTCTGTTTGTCTGGGGGTACCGGCTGCTGATTTAGCAGCTTCGTCTGCTCGGCTGTTACCAAGTGATACCGGGTCTTGGCTATACGTGTGAGCTTTACACTTGATAACAGCCACTCTGTCGGGTTCCTGTATCGCTGTTAGAAGTCTTTTGATGTGGGCTGCATGCGCTACGGGTGTGCCAGCTGCCGTCATAAAATTTCTGAGGCGCCATAGGGCTCAAAAATCATGGACTACTCCGAATGCGTACCTAGAATCTGTGTAGATATTGGCTGACTTGCCCTTAGCCAATTCACATGCTCTGGTTAGGGCAACTAGTTCAGCAACTTGTGCTTCTATGGTACCTTGGTCATCTACGACTGCATACCCAGTACACAAGTCTCCCGAGTCCGTCTGTCGGTGACAACTACCGTCAGTGTAGAAAGTAAAATCTACATCTTCCAGTGGGTTGTCACTGATGTCAGGCCTTGCCGTGAAATTTTGGGTCAAATATTCCATACAATCATGCGTGTCATCCCCTGTATTAAATCCTCCTTCACCATCACTCTCATCCTCCACCCTTTGTGCCTGTCCAGGCACACCTGGGAGATACGTTGCAGGATTTAATGCCCTGCATCTCCTTATGGTAATGTTTACGGGGGCCATCAATGCCAATTCCCATCTTGTAAACCGCGCTGATGAGACGTGTCTGGTTTGGGCAGAATTCAGTAAGGCTGACACTGCATGTGGTGTATGAATTGTGAGGTTGTGTCCTAGCACTACATCTTGGCTTTTCGTAACTAGCAATGCTATTGCTGCAACGCTTCACAAGCATGTGGGGAGGGATCGCCCTACCGTATCTAGCTGAGCGCTGTAGAAGGCTACAGGCCTACTGGCATCATCATGCTTCTGGGTTAAGACACCTGCTGCGCAACCAGCACTCTCTGTTTCGTACAGCTCAAAGGGTTTCCCATAGTCAGGCATACCTAATGCCGGTGCCTGTGTTAGGCACTGTTTTAGTCTTTCAAATGCCATCTCAGATTCGTCTGTGTGCGAAATCCGATCAGGTTTACTTGATGAGACCATCTCCTGCAAAGGTAGGGCTAGTATGGAAAAACCTGGGATCCAGTTACGGCAATACCCACACATTCCTAAAAACGTTCTAATCTGTTGCTGGGTTTGTGGCAGGGTCATGTCACGAATTGCTTGAGTTCTATCAGCGGTAAGGTGTCTCAGTCCTTGTGTCAGACAGTGTCCCAAATACTTCACACGGGTCTGGCATAACTGTAACTTGTCTTTGTGTCCTGTGTCTGAAAGATGAAACAGGAGCTGTTTCGTATCTCTCAGGGATGCTTCCAGTGAATCTGAACACAGTAGTAAATCATCCACGTACTGGATCAATACTGATCCACTCACTGGTTGGAAAGACTGTAAACAATCATGCAGGGCCTGTGAGAAAATACTTGGACTGTCTATGAACCCTTGTGGTAAGAGAGTCCATGTGTACTGAACTCCCCTGTATGTGAATGCAAATAAGTATTGACTGTCAGGGTGCAGAGGTACCGAGAAGAAAGCGGAGCAGAGGTCAATCACAGTGAAAAATTTGGCAGTGGGAGGGATTTGCATTAGGATGACAGCTGGATTTGGCACTACGGGGAATTGACTCTCAACTATTTTGTTGATCCCTCTTAGATCCTGCACTAATCTGTAACCCCTCCCCCAACTCTTTTTAACAGGGAAGATGGGACTATTTGCAGTGCTGGACGTCCTTACCAGAATGCCCTGTTGTAGCAAGCGCTCTATTACAGGGTAAACTCCTAACTCCACCTCTGGCTTCAGAGGGTATTGTGGGATTTTTGGAGCTATCCTACCATCTTTTACTTGCACAACTACTGGGGCTACATTTGCCATCAATCCAGTGTCTTGTCCATCTTTGGTCCAAAGTGACTCCGGTATCTGGGAAATCATTTCTGCTACCTTGGACGGACACCTATTTACAACAACAGTGTGTGATATTAATCTTGTTGGGGAGTCTAGCATATCTTGCGCTTCCTGAGCGTGGTTTTCGGGTATGTCCAAGAACACACCTTCAGGAGTACAGTATATGACGCATCCCATTTTGCACAGTAAATCTCTCCCTAAGAGATTAGTCGGAGCCGATGCAGCCAGCAGAAAAGAATGCTTGGTATGCAAAGGCCCTATCGTAATCTCTGCTGGCTTGCTTAAAGGATATTGTCGTACTACTCCTGTTACTCCCATGGCTGGAATTGTTTTACCGGTGGTTCTCATGCCCACGGTCGAATTTATCACTGACTTGGCCGCCCCCGTATCTACAAGGAAATTTAGAGATCTACCAGCTACATCGATTGTGACCTCGGGTTCACTTCCAGGGCTCGCAATCAATTTCACTGGCTGCAGATTACAGGTGTGGCCACACCCCTATGGTGTATGGTGACCTCCCTGTATTGCAGTTGCAGCTATCACCTGTGAAGGGGGTGAATGGGTGTTATTAGAAACTTGCCAGTCTCTTTTTGGGGGATACCTTCTTGTTTCCCCTGCGTGTGGCTCATAACTCCGTCTCTGCGGTCCTTGATCCCATTTTTGTGTGTCATGTCGTTGTCTAGGAGGTTGATATGATTTTTGTGCATTTTTCGATCTACAGTCTCGTGCAAAATGTCCCTCTTTATGACAGTAATAACAAGTTACCACATTTGACTTACCCACAGGGGTCGGAGATTTATACAGAGGTGGCCTTGTGGTCAGGGCCTGTATACTTACGGCCATTAACTTATCACTTTGTGACTCCCTGTGTCTGGTGATATTCCGATCATGATCAACAGCGGCCTCTCTCAAAGTAGCCACCGACAGACCTCGCCAACATGGTTGGGTGGTCTGTACCCTTGTCCTTAATACTTCCTTTAAACCTTCCATTAACACAGATACTGCTACTGCTCTATGATTTACATTTGTCTTAATGTCTTCTATGCCTGTATACTTAGCCATTTCCTGTAGTGCCCGATGAAAATAATCAGCAGCTGTTTCTCCCTCTTTTTGTTTGATGGAAAAAATTTTGTTCCATTTGGCAACAGCTGGAAAATACTCTTTTAACTGTAAATTTATTCTCTTTACATTATCTTGGTTGTACACATCCGTAAGGGGTACATCTTCATCTAATTTACAGTCAGCTAAAAATCTTGCTGAGTCGACATTGGAGGGTAAACATGCCCTCAGCAATATCTGCCAGTCTTTGTTATTGGGCTCCACAGTATTTCCTAGATCTCTAATGTATTTCTGGCTAGCAGCTAGATCTTTCCTAGGATCAGGGAATTCTGACACCATTGTTCTTAATTCCATTCGGGAAAAGGGGCAGTGCATGGCGATGTTTCTGACAGGAGTGACTCCTGAAGTGTCAGTTTTCCCATTTGGCACTGCTATTACCCTAACGGGATTAAGTCCAATAACATCATTCTGAGTAGAGTCTACAATATGTGGTGAAATGGTTTCAGCATAGTGTATGGTGCCGTACTTACCAGTTGATACGACCTCACCTGTCCCTCCGCTAGGGGGCTTTGATGCTAATCTTACGAGTTGGGCCGTGCCCACTGTTGTTTCTGCTATGGTGGCTGCTAGAGAGAGTGCCGATATTGTTGTTGGCTCATCCTCTTGATCACACTCCTGGGGAAAGTTTAAAACAGGGTACAGCTTGCACGGATTAGTATTTGCATCAATAATCTTAGTCACATTATTCTTAACATTTATACAGTTACTAAGTGCATGTTTATCATTCACCAGTGTGTCATTCTCTGTAACCACCTGCTCTCCCGTTATGTATGGTGGCGGTGGCGCCGTGGCTATCAGTTTCGTGATAGGGTTAGATCCAGCCGCCTGAGCCAATCCTCTCTGTATTTCACCCTCCTGCTGCCATAACTGTAAATAGTCATAATGTTTGATCCGTCTCTTTGCAGATTTAATGAGACATATCCTTCTCCTTAGATTTTGTAACACATCTGGGCTAAAACTGCCTACCCGTGGGAACTTTTCCCCATCATGCACAGTCATTCTTTCCCATTCATCGCACAAAACCTCTGTGTGTGAACCGTATTTCTCACACATTACATACCTTGCCGACCCGATTGGTCGGTTTACCAAGTCAACCCGAACCGAGGTTGATCGCCCCCTACCTGAACAACTGGCCCCCATCTTTGCAGGTGCTGCTTTCACTACCTCTGACCTTCAAATCAGGGTCTTCAGCGAACCCTTACAAAAACCAAGATGTCCTGGGTAGGCCGGCGGCGAAGTTTACCGAGTACTCCACTCACTCGCCCACGTCGACCAATACGCCCACACACTGCCTTAGCGCTGGCGTACTCAACCTAGGGCCCCTGCGACCTGAACCTCTATTTACTGGAACATGTGGGTGTGATCCGAAGAGCACTTAACCCTTTCCAGTAACTATTGGTTGTTGGATAGTTCCCGAGTGACCAGCGAACCTCCCTTAAAGTAAAAAAAATTACACAAATCACGTTAGAATGTACAAATAGCGTTTGTGACCCCACTAGCGTACGCAAATGGTACTGGGTCAAGTTACTAACTAATGCACACAATTATGTGCGGTACAATCGTTCTGCACATAAGCAACTAATCTTATGTGCGGAGCGACCAGTGGAATCGAAAATTGTGGCTGCGAATTCCTTCAGCCAGAGCTTAATGGCCTATATGGGTATCGCACCAACCCTTTCTGGTGTTGTGCTCCTTTTATCTATAGCGGACTTCTTAGTCTGCTGTACCTAGACCTCCTGGTCTGCTATACTCTAATGCTCTTTTTTTTTTTAAATCTGTAACAAGGGATGCCTCCCAAGCCACCATGCAGTCACTTACACGTATGTACCTCACGAGAACTCGATGATTTCCTGTGGTTCAACCCCAAAAATTTTAGAAACTTATATATATGTATACACACTCTTTCACCTCATATGCACTTTACTTTCGTTTCTGCGCAGAAATCCCTTTCATTCAGTAACACAGTCTAGTCCAGATGAGTTGCAAATTAGAGACGGATCTATTAGCTTAAAATTTTGGACACTGAAATTGACTTGCGCTATTATCGCGTTGCCTCCTTTTCGCCTATTTAAAATAATACTATCGTGTGATTTGTATTATGTGGGCGTACCCAGACGCTCCGTTGCATAATATACGCTCTGTGCGTCGGTCCTTGCGTCGCGTACACTCGTTCTGCACCTTGTTAGAGACACGTGTACGTAAGCCAGGTATATCCACAGAAATACAATTAACACGTTTATATCAATGTAAATGATCTTTAACTGTAATCATCTACTGAACACCACACCGAACTTCCTTGTATCTTAGGCAAGCCGTGCGCGTGTTTTACAAATTACTCCTTAACGTATTAATATTACTTTTAACTACCAATAGCAACAAATCTTTCTCAGCACGTTATCAATTGTGAAATGGCAAACAGGAAGGTGATATGTGAAAATACACAAATGAAAAGAGATACAGTTGTGTGCGTGCGTGCGTGTGTACGAAAAACAGAAATAAACAGTTTTAAAAAGACAATAGCGTATTGTTCTTACCTCCGGTTCCGGATTCCACCAGCACTCCTACAACGTAGCGAAACAGACGCTTATCTAGCCAGCACTACTGCCTTCCAGCCCTTGCTGGCAGATCACGTCTGCTTTCGTCAGTGTGGATATGTGGAGGACGGACGAGCCGCCAATTGATAATGCTGATTATGATTATCTTATAACCTTCACTATATGGGTAAGAGACTCAGTACGCAATTGGCGTATGGGGTATTGTAAGGGTACGCGCTTAGCGTAGCATACGCTCGGCCGTGATCGAGACGCACATGCGGCACGCTCGCTCACAGCTTACGCTTGGTGTCGAGCACGCTATAGGCGAGCGACTACCGTAATGCTACGCTACCAGCGTAGCGGACGCTCGAGACCACGAGGAGATCACGAGCGGCGCAGACGCTCACAAGATGACAATCAGTAAACCTTGAATGTAACACACAGAAAGGATACTCTTATACTGTAAACCTTGTACTGAAACACTGCAGCGATATAACGCTGCTTAACCTTGTTAATACTAAAGCTGTTTGAGCGATCGAGACGCTCCTATTACCCTCTGCAATGTAATGAACACACGATACCGTGCTAAGGATCCAACACCTTTACTAACAAGCTTTTAGTTATATCGAAAAGGGGTAAAACAGTTTACAAGTCATACACTACAAGCTAACATATAATTCTAACAGAATATCTAGACAGAAATATACAATAACGTTACAATTTTATACTAAACAGAGAGAGAGAGAATGTGGCCAATACAAACAAAGAGCGAGATGATTACAGAGAATTACTTACACACACTGGGAATGATCGCTGCGCAGTCCTGGTACCAGCTCCGAGTTAGTCAATATGAAAACCGTTTGTGGAGTGAGTGAGCTGCCCAGGCTGGCTGATCTTATATACACTGCATACAGTATACTACAAAGGGACCTATAATCTCATTGTTCATTGGACACAGGAATGTGATTAGTAATGCAAAAGACAGCTCTCCCAATAAGAGCTGTTCCTTGTGATCATCGCTGGTCACTGGACTTCCTGGTTTATGACCCGGGAGTCTGTTTGCACATGCATAGAGTGACGCGGGCAGCCGTGGGGAATGCTGGAAGTGGTCTGATCGAAATTTTTAGTAAATCAAATAATTTGGGCCTGTTTTTGTTCCTACAGTATTATGGGCTTCAATAACATTATTTTCCATTCATTTCCAGCCAATTTTGACCACCTGACAGCTCACAATATTGTTTTCACCAATATTGGCTAAAGTCTGCAGCTACTGTAGCTGGCTGTTTACTAAGCGACAGAGCAGCGGCACAAACATGTGCCAGTTTATAGCACATCTAAGAAACATTGCCACACAGCAGTGGCAGAAATGAAAAGAGGTGCAAGATGGAAGTGTCCTTAGGCCCTCCCACTTACCCTTATATTGGATATTAAAAAGAACATGCACAGTTTAACAAAACAAGCACTTCAGAGACAGGTCCTGACACTCTTATGGCTGGAGTGCTTGGTTTGTTTGGGGTCCAATAAACCAAATTTTTGGAAGGACTACCTCCGATCATTAATGAGGAGGTTGAGGATGATGGTGTTGGTGGTAGAGATTGTGGGGGGCTTTTCCAAACTGCTGGTAGCTGATACTGGACTGCTTGTTATTATTTTACAAATTATTATAATTTAGTAAAATACATTTCATATACTCACCGCAAATGCCATAACATGGAGGAGGTGCCTAGAAGGTAAACGTCCCTACCTCTACTAAATTTGGCCTCACAAATGGAGCAGATGCCTTCTCAAATGTTGTCAGGATTTGGGTAAAAATAATTCCACACCCAAGAGGTGGCTTTTTTGGTCTTATGCCCAGGCATCACAATGGCTTTCTTTTTTTATCACGGGCAAGAACTGCAGCCGCTAGTGGCTGACTTACACAAACATCATCATCATCATGGTCATTAGCGTCAATGTCTATGTATGTAGAGGAGCCTCTTCTTCATCCATTCTCCACCATAAGCCATGTCCCATATCCGGGCGTGTGCTGGAAATCACTCTGTAGCTGGAAGGTGACCTCAATGTGTAAAGTGCCTGAGTTTCAGTGCACCAATAAACTGCAGTTTACAAAGCGCTAGGTCCAGATTATACCAGTGGAAATACAGCAGGGAAGAGGATCAAAGACAAAGAAGTTTTAAATAAATTTAATCTCCACCTGGCGTACGAGCCGGTTCCATCGCCAGATGGCAGCTGTTGATGCTGGCACTTAAAACAAGCAGAAATTAAGTGGATTTCAAAAGTTAATTGTTTTTAGTGAAAAACTACATTCAGCAGAAGCGTCTTCTTTGTCGTAAGTTTTTGTTAAAAATAACCAGAGAGTAATATAACATGTTCAAAATAATAGGTTAAAATAGATCAACTGGCAAAGCTGTAACAGAAAAAAATCAACACTTTATTCTTTCATTAGGATGATTCAGATGATTCGTTTGTGCTTCACAATGTGTCATTTATCCAGAGAAGTCACCAGTTCACTCATCGTTTCTGAAGACTTTAGATAAAATGTGCAATAGCGCGTACTGTCAGCATTCACCCAACGAGACAAAGGCCAGATCTTATCTGTATTAAGGTGCGGTGTCACTAGCGTGCAAATGGTGATATTCCCGCCAGTGTAGGACTGGGGCACAAAGGGCACGCTGCGAGATTGCAGTGGTAGGGGCCCATGCTTAGCGGTGTTGCCAGCCTCCAGGGGGCGTGTGGCCAGCCAAGACAGAAGCTTGTCTAACCATTACAGACAGCATGGTCTGAGCCCCTGATAAATATAGTCCATGCATGTACCGGAAATAATAACAGCTATGCATTGCAGAAAATACAACATAGGCCTGTGTAGTATAATGTAACATATGTACAGTAGGGAGGCAATGCAGACGTCAGAAACCCTGACAGGCATTGACATGCAACCGTCCACGACACCCATAGAGGGAGAATAACCTGTGTTGAGTGCGGGCGAGCCCGCAAGGGGATTTCTAGTGGTGGGGAGCATAAAGCTTAAAGATTAGTGAAAAACTTCTGTCACAAATCGGGGTCTCAGTCTCTCCTGCCCTGTCCAGCGGTGCTTCCGTGAGGTGAGCCATTTTGTTCCAGGCACTTGTCAGCACTTCCCTGAAGTACATGGATGCAGCCATAACGATTCTGATCAGCTGAGCGCCAGTATCCAGTCATCACCCGTCCAATGCACTCACATGACTGCTCCCTACTACCCACTGCAGAAGTACCCTATTTAATGCTGCACCTGTCACACCGTTGATACACATGGAACATTGCACCCGTGTGGTCACTCTCCATTGTACATCTCTGATCTGCTGCCTGAACCTGCACCTCTGCTCCTAGGAACTGTGCAAGCCACTTGCATCCTGCTACCTTTACTCTGCAGCTCACCACTACAACCAGTGCCAGGCCAGCATTATCTCAGCCTGTCTTCAGTGCTGCTGTTCTCCTCCGGTTCTACTCTGGTTTCATCTGCTGTACTCCTCTGGTTCTAGTCTGGTTCAGACTGCTGTTCTCCTCAAGTCCGGTTTGGTTTCACAAGTTGTACTTCTCAGGTGCCAGTCCAGTTCAGCCTGCAGTTCTCCTTTGGTTCCAGTCTGGTTTCACCTGCTGTACGTCTCCACTTCCAGTCCAGTATCACCTGCAGTTCTCCTCTCGTTTCAGTCCGGTATCACCTGCAGTTCTCCTCTGGTTCCAGTCTGGTATCACCTGCAAATCTTCACTGGTTCCAGTCCAGTCCAGCTTGCAGTCCTCCTCTGGTTCCAGTTCAGTCCAGCTTGCAGTCCTCCTCTGGTTCCAGTCCAGCTTGCAGTCCTCCTCTGGTTCCAGTCCAGTCCAGCTTGCAGTCCTCCTCTGGTTCCAGTCCAGTTTCACCCGCTGTTCTCTGGTTCCAGTCCGGTTTCACAAGCTATACTTCTCCAGTTCCAGTCCGGTCCAGTCTGCTACCTATACTCCAGTTCCAGTCTGATTCTGCTTGAGATATTCTAAGAGTACCATGAGGTGTCCAGGTACAGTATATCATAGACAAGTCTCCAGTCTGCTTTCAGTGAGTGATCTGAAGTAGGTCTTCTGTGTTACCACTCGTCCGCTCACTGCAGGTACATGTGGACTGTCTCTGGTTGTCACCACTTCAGTCTGTGCTGCTGCTCAGTGTGTTCTACATCACCTTCTCAGCACCTCAGCTCCAAGACTGTTTCCGGGACTCTATGCTCAGTATACCATTCGTGTGACTATCTATGGTGGTTGAGTTCTGAGGATCATCTGAGTGTTGGGGTTCATGCTGAGTCCGCACTGGGGTGATCAACTCCGGATCTTGGAGTCTGAGTGCTGGATCTATGTCTCTCTCACTTTCATAGTTTGGACTCCAGGCACCCAGCTCTGGTATCTGGGTGGTGCCATATCAAAGTGGGTTCCAGGAAGACTATTTATTACCCGTTTTATCCCCTGTTCTACTCCTGAGCTCTCAAGTACTGGTTCCAGCACCAACGTTCTGAGGTTCAGGTCTGGGACTGAGTTCTCTAAATCGGTTCCAGGTATAGGCGGGGGGTTTCCAGTGGTCTCCAACCCCTCTGATGACACTATGTCTATCTGTAGGTCATTGGGTAAGGAGGGTAGGGGGGGTTATGACATAGTAATGAAATCATATGCAGCTTGTTGTACATTCTGGCAGTAATATCTCCTACATTCAGGGCCGGCGCTTCCACTAGGCAGCTTTAGGCAGCTGCCCATGGGCGGCGGTACCTGAGGGCGGCCTGCTACGGC
Organism: Pseudophryne corroboree; assembly: GCF_028390025.1. Lineage (NCBI taxonomy): Eukaryota > Metazoa > Chordata > Amphibia > Anura > Myobatrachidae > Pseudophryne > Pseudophryne corroboree. The sequence goes on from NC_086449.1 coordinate 844,623,568, forward strand.
TGCCTAGAAGAAAAAAACTGTGAAATAGCTTTCTATTGGCGGCAGGAGCAATGTATGTGACCACACAGCTCCTCAGGGACTCAGGCACAAGTGACTCCCAGCCTACAAATCAGCACCAGGGAGAGAGGGTGCAGCGCTGACAGCCTCAGTCACAGGCACCAAAGGAGGGCAGAGCATCTGTACCCGCCCGTCGACGTCAACTCCTGGAGAGGCGCAAGTCTGCAGTGTTCTCGCCGCCGGCCGGAGGAAAAGAAACTCAGCCGAGGTGAGGAAAGATACCGTTGCTGTTGCCGCCCCCACGGCTCGTACAGCGCAAGACCGCCACAGCGGTTCGGTATACTGCGGCCCCCCTTCTCCCCGATTTTCCCCAGGTCCTCTGTTACCCCCCCCATCATGTCCCCAGGTTGTGTGACACTGACAACTTGTGTTCCTCCTCCCCCTCTCCACCCCGTCATGTTCCCATGATCCGTGATGCTCTCCCCCCCCCCTTCATGTACCCAGGTCATGTGTCCCTCCTCCACTCTCCCCCTTATGTCTAGTGTCACGTTCCCTCTCACCCCTCATTTCCCCATGTCCTGTGTTCCCCCCTTCATGTACCCAGGCAGAGCCGGCCATAGGCATAGGCAAACTAGGCAATTGCCTAGGGCATTTGATATGGCCAGGGGCATCAGCAGCTTCTGCTGATTAAAATGATATGCGGCATGCCTATATTCTGTATGTAGCATTTCATATGCAGATACAGCCACAGTGTCACACAGTATATAGGCATGCAACATATCATTTTAATCAGCAGAAGCTGCTTGTGCATCCTAGCCACATAGCAATGCAAATAAGATGCGTTTTCATAAAAAAAGTGCCCGATGTCAGCATTGAGGCAAGATTTATGAGGACACATCTGTATCCAAGCAGAGGCAGAGGTACAGTGTTAGTGGAAGTGTGAGTGCTGTGTGCATGTGAGTGGGTTGGTTGTGTAGTAGTGTTCAGAATATGTGTAAGGTGCATTATGTGTGTCATGTAAAAATGCATTAATAATGTGCAACATATGTGTAAGGGGCACTATGTGTGTCATTATGTGTATAAGGGCATTAATAATGTGCGGCATATGTGTAACAGGGTAGTACTGTATGTGTGTCATTATGTGTATAGGGGCACTAATAATGTGCATCAAATGTGTAGGGGTCACTATGTGTGTCATTATGTGTATAAGGGCATTAATAATGTGCGGCATATGTGTAAGGGACATTATGTGTAAAAGGGCATTAATAAAGGTTGTCATAATGTGTAAGGTACATTATGTTTATAAGGACATTAATAATGTGTCTCATATGTGTAAGGGGCATTACTGTGTGGAATTGTGTATAAATGCATTACTAATGTTTGGCATTATGTGTATAAGGTGCTCTACTATGTGGCGTTGCGTATAGAAAGGGCACTACTGTGTCGTCTAATATGAATAAAGAGCAATAAGGTGTGGTGTAATGTGAATAAGGAGCAATTCAGTGTGATGTAATGTGAATAAGAGGCTCTACTGTGAAGAGTAACGTTTATAAGGTAAAGTGATACTACTGTGGGATGTAATATGAATTATAGACACTATCGCAAGATAAAATGTGAATAAAGTTGCAGTACTGTGTGGCGTAATTGGAATTGGGATTACTATTGTGTGGCCATGCCCCTTCCCAGCAAAAAAACACCCCTTTTTGGGCTGTGCGCCAAATTTGCGAACTGTTCCTATTTAAAAAATAAAGGGGAACAAACACCAAAATAAGGACTGCTATGGATGAGGGGTGATGGTCCTGGGAAAGAGGTGCAAGGTCAGAGGCGGAACCAGCGGTGGTGCTAGGGGGCACCAGCCCAAATTTTGCCTAGGGCATCATATTGGTTAGGGCCGGCTCTGTACCCAGGTCTTGTGTCCTTCATGCCTCCAGGTCTTGTGCCCACACACCCCATTTCCCGTGTTACCCTCTCACCCTCATATGCACAGGTCCTGTGTCTCTCCTCGCCTTTCCCCCTCATGTCTTGTGTAACCCTCTTCCCCACTCATGTGCCAAGGTCCTGTGCCACACCCACTCATGTCCAGTGTCCCTCCTCCCAACTCCCCATCGCCCTCATGCAGGGCTGTAACTAGGTGTGTGCTAGCGGTGCGTTGCACCCAGCGCATCTGCACTGTGGGCGAATCCGCTGGCACAAACACAGGGCCGGCTGCATCAGTAGCGGATTCACCGCTGAGCAATTTAAGCATGTGCTGCCCGCTGACAGGGCTGTTTGTTGCTGCCTGCGGTGCGGCTAGGTGCCGGCATCCTCTCCCCAGCATCCTCCCATGTATACCCGCCACGTCCCTGCCGACGCATCCCTCTCCCCTCCCCAACGTCAAGAGTCAGACCCTGGCCCCAATACCCGGAAGCAGCGCGGACTGTTGCTTACCAGGCTGGAGATGCGCGGCACACAATCAAGCACCCCGCGGTGCTGATCATATGCACTTAACCCCTGGACGGTACTGCAGCTCAGCGTTGTCTTACAGCTCGGGACCTGCTCAGGAGGTCGCCGGGCTGCTAACTGCAGAAGAAGAGCCTGGTAAGTATGAGGCTGCCATGTCTCTCTCTCAACATTTCTCCCCCCTCGCTTTCTCTCTTACATGCCTCTTCCCCCCCATGCCTCTCCTCCCTCCCCATGCCGTAATGTGTAAAAAGGGGGATGCAGTCTGACGTAATGTGTAAAAAAGGGGACGCTGTCTGCCGTAATGTGTAAAAAGGGGACGCTGTCTGCCGTAATATGTAAAAAGGGGGACGCTGTCTGACGTAATGTGTAAAAAAGGGGACGCTGTCTGCCGTAATGTGTAAAAAGGGGACGCTGTCTGCCGTAATGTGTAAAAAAGGGGATGCTGTCTGCCGTTATGTGTAAAAAGGGGACGCTGTCTGCCGTAATGTGTAAAAAGGGGGACGCTGTCTGACGTAATGTGTAAAAAAGGGGACGCTGTCTGCCGTAATGTGTAAAAAGGGAGACGCTGTCTGCCGTAATGTGTAAAAAGGGGGACGCTGTCTGCCGTAATGTGTAAAAGGGGGACGCTGTCTGTCGTAATGTGTAAAAAGGGGGCGCTATCTGCCATTATGTGTAAAAAAGGGGACGCTGTCTGCCGTAATGTGTGGGGGAAAATGGGACGCTGTCTGCCGTAATGTTTAAAAAGGGGGAGGCTGTCTGCCGTAATGTGTAAAAAGGGGGACGCTGTCTGACGTAATGTGTAAAAAAGGGGACGCTGTCTGCCGTAATGTGTAAAAAGGGGGACGCTGTCTGCCGTAATGAGTAAAAGGGGGACGCTGTCTGTCGTAATGTGTAAAAAGGGGGCGCTGTCTGCCGTAATGTGTAAAAAAGGGGATGCTGTCTGCCGTAATGTGTGGAAAAAAATGGGACGCTGTCTGCCGTAATGTTTAAAAAGGGGGAGGCTGTCTGCCGTAATGTGTAAAAAAAAAATGGGACGCTGTCTGTCGTAATGTTTAAAAAGGGGGACGCTGTCTGCCGTAATGTGTAAAAAGGGGACGCTGTCTGCCGTAATGTGTAAAAAGGGGACGCTGTCTGCCGTAATGTGTAAAAAGGGGATGCTGTCTGCCGTAATGTGTAAAAAAGGGGACGCTGTCTGCCGTAATGTGTAAAAAGGGGACTCAGTCTGCCGTTATGTGTAAAAAGGGGACGCAGTCTCCCATTATGTGTAAAAAGGGGGGCATTGTCTGCCGTAATGTGTAAAAAGGGGACGCTGTCTGCCGTAATGTGTAAAAAGGGGACGTTGTCTGCCGTAATGTGTAAAAAGGGGACGTTGTCTGCCGTAATGTGTAAAAAGGGGGACGTTGTCTGCCGAAATGTGTAAAAAGGGGGACGTTGTCTGCCGAAATGTGTAAAAAGGGGGACGTTGACTGCCGTAATGTGTAAAAAAGGGATGCTGTCTGCCGTAATGTGTAAAAAGGGGGACGCTGTCTGACGTAATGTGTAAAAAAGGGGATGCTGTCTGCCGTAATGTGTAAAAAGGGGGACGCTGTCTGCCGTAATGTGTAAAAAGGGGGACGCTGTCTGCCGTAATGTGTAAAAGGGGGACGCTGTCTGTCGTAATATGTAAAAAGGGGGTGCTGTCTGCCGTAATGTGTAAAAGGGGGACGCTGTCTGTTGTAATATGTAAAAAGGGGGACGCTGTCTGCCGTAATGTGTAAAAAAGGGGACGCTGTCTGCCGTATTGTGTGAAAAAAAATGGGACGCTGTATGCCGTAATGTTTAAAAAGGGGAGGCTGTCTGCCGTAATGTGTAAAAAAAAAAAAAAGGTACGCTGTCTGTCGTAATGTGTAAAAAGGGGGACGCTGTCTGCCGTAATGTGTAAAAAGGGGACGCTGTCTGCCGTAATGTGTAAAAAGGGTATGCTGTCTGCCGTAATGTGTAAAAAGGGGATGCTGTCTGCCGTAATGTGTAAAAAAGGGGACGCTGTCTGCCATAATGTGTAAAAAGGGGACTCAGTCTGCCATTATGTGTAAAAAGGGGATGCAGTCTCCCATTATGTGTAAAAAGGGGGGCGTTGTCTGCAGTAATGTGTAAAAAGGGGACGCTGTCTGCCGTAATGTGTAAAAAGGGGACGTTGTCTGCCGTAATGTGTAAAAAGGGGGACGTAGTCTGCCGAAATGTGTAAAAAGGGGGACGTTGTCTGCCGAAATGTGTAAAAAAGGGATGCTGTCTGCCGTAATGTGTAAAAAGGGGGACGCTGTCTGACGTAATGTGTAAAAAAGGGGACGCTGTCTGCCGTAATGTGTAAAAAGGGGGACGCTGTCTGCCGTAATGTGTAAAAAGGGGGACGCTGTCTGCCTTAATGTGTAAAAGGGGGACGCTGTCTGTAGTAATGTGTAAAAAGGGGGCGCTGTCTGCCGTAATGTGTAAAAAAGGGGACGCTGTCTGCCGTAATGTGTGGGGGGGAAATGGGACGCTGTCTGCCGTAATGTTTAAAAAGGGGGAGGCTTTCTGCCGTAATGTGTAAAAAAAATAAAATGGGACGCTGTCTGTCGTAATGTTTAAAAAGGGGGACGCTGTCTGCCGTAATGTGTAAAAAGGGGACGCTGTCTGCCGTAATGTGTAAAAAGGGGACGCTGTATGCCGTAATGTGTAAAAAGGGGACGCTGTCTGCTGTAATGTGTAAAAAAGGGGACGCTGTCTGCCGTAATGTGTAAAAATGGGATGCTGTCTGCCGTAATGTGTAAAAAAGGGGACGCTGTCTGCCGTAATGTGTAAAATGGGGACTCAGTCTGCCGTTATGTGTAAAAAGGGGACGCAGTCTCCCATTATGTGTAAAAAGGGGGGCGTTGTCTGCCGTAATGTGTAAAAAGGGGGGCGTTGTCTGCCGTAATGTGTAAAAAGGGGACGCTGTCTGCCGTAATGTGTAAAAAGGGGACGTTGTCTGCCGTAATGTGTAAAAAGGGGGACGTTGTCTGCCGAAATGTGTAAAAAGGGGGACGTTGTCTGCCGTAATGTGTAAAAAAGGGATGCTGTCTGCCGTAATGTGTAAAAAGGGGACGCTGTCTGCCGTAATGTGTAAAAGAGGCTCTACCTGGTGTAGTGGTGCTACTGTGCATCGTAATTTGAATGATGGCGACTACTGTAATTTGTAATATGAATTGGTATTATTGTGTGGCCACACCCCTTCCCCATGAAGCAACGCCCCTATATTTTTTGCGCGCGCCTACGTCGCGCACTCCACCTGTTTTGCATAGACGGGGGAGCTGATGCCCTACTTTGCACACAGCGCTAAAATGTCTAGTTACAGCACTGCCCTCATGTCCGCATGTCCCGTGTCATTCCCCTTCATGTACCCAGGTCCTGTGTCCTTCCTCCCTTTCCCACCACCCCGCTGATGCCCCAAGGTCTTGTGTCCCTCTCCCCCTTCATGTGCCCAGATCCTGTGTCACAGCTTCACCAGCTCATCCATCCCTGCGACTCCTTGTGGAAGCATGGGCAACCCACAGGAGACCCACTAACAGCAGAGAGTCCCTGAGCAGAACCATATGGACTCAGGTTAGTGTGATTGTGACTGTACTGGTCACACTGAGTGCACCCTCCCCTGTGGCTGGAGCCTGGTCTGGTGGGGGCACTGCCGACTCTAGAAACGATCAATATTAACAGGGGGCTATGGACTGTATGTATGCCATTGTCTCCCAGTAGTGACTGCAGGTACCAGACACACACGCACACAGCATTCCAGGATGACAGCACTACACAGCATCGGCACTGTCGGCAGTGCCTGGCTGAAAAATAAGTATGGGGGGAAGGGGGGAGGGGGGGGGCAAGAGGCTGAAGTTTTGCCTAGAGTGCTAAGAAACCTTGCACCGGCCCTGCCTACATTGCATGTGTGCTTGCTTTTAGGGACATTATCATTAACAATATGCACATACACGAGCCTATACCCGGTGCAGGAGATCCATGTAAGAACATGTCCTGTCCCCTCCAGCCACAAGTGAGCATAGGACTGAGTTGGTCACTGTACGTGCGAGCGTTCGGCATTGTGAAATGGTGACAAGTGAAGTGATGTGAGCTCTGTGGATTGGTGTAAGCAGACTCCAGGAAGGTTCTATTGTCTGATCATGCGGTCAGCGCTGCTGGAGACTTGGGACAGAAGTCCCTGCAATGAGTACAGTGGATGGGGAACGTGACTGAGCTAGGAATAAGGGGGATTAAATGTTTTATTATAGGTAAGAGTCAGTCTCAAAGTGCAGGATTGGCCAGAGGAACTATATTGTGTTGTCTTTTGTATATATAGGAGCAGTGGCGGAACTAGCAAGCGGTGGGCCCAGGTGCGACAAAGTGCTTTGCCCCCCCCCCATCCCATCCAAGTCCACCCCCTCACCCCTTGAGAGGGTCTGGTGAGGGGGACCTGCTCAGGGCCAGAGAAATGGATACCTAGCAACAGTGCCGTAACTAGACATTTTAGCACTGTGTGCAAGAAACGGCATCGGAGCCCCACCCCTGCATGTAAAACAGGGGCAGTGCGCGCCGTAGGCGCGCGCAAAAATACATAGTGGCGTGGCTTCGTGGGGAAGGGGTGTGGCCACAAAATAATACCAATTCATAAAACGGTGCACAGTAGTCTACATTGTTCAAATTACGCCGCACAGTAGCACCACTACACCAGGTAGAGCCCCTTTTACACCTTACGGCAGACAGATTCCTCTTTTTATACATTACGGCAGACAGCGTCCCCTTTTTACACATTACGGCAGACAGCGTCCCCCTTTTTATACATTACGGCAGACAGCGTCCCCTTTTTACACATAACGGCAGACAGCGTGCCCTTGTTACACATAGCGGCAGACAGTGTGCACTTTTTACACATTACGGCAGACAGCGTACACTTTTTACACATAACGGCAGACAGCGTGCCCTTGTTAAACATAGCGGCAGACAGCGTACACTTTTTACACATAACGGCAGACAGCGTGCCCTTGTTAAACATAGCGGCATACAGCGTACACTTTTTACACATAACGGCAGACAGCGTCCCCCTTTTTACACATTACGGCAGACAGCGTACACTTTTTACACATAACGGCAGACAACGTACACTTTTTACACATAGCGGCAGACAGCGTGCCCTTGTTACACATTACGGCAGACAGCGTGCCCTTGTTACACATTACGGCAGACAGCGTGCCCTTGTTACACATTACGGCAGGCAGCGTGCCCTTGTTACACATTACGGCAGGCAGATTCCCCCTTTTTACACGTTGCGGCAGGCAGTCCCCCGTTTTTACACATTGCGGCAGGCAGATTCCCCATTTTTACACATTATGGCAGGCAGATTCCCCATTTTTGCACATTGCGGCAGGCAGATTCCCCATTTTTACACATTGCGGCAGGCAGATTCCCCATTTTTACACATTGAGGCAGGCAGATTCCCCATTTTTACACATTGCGGCAGGCAGTCCCCCCTTTTTACACATTGCGGCAGGCAGTCCCCCATTTTTACACATAGCGGCAGGCAGATTCCCCATTTTTACACATAGCGGCAGGCAGATTCCCCATTTTTACACATAGCGGCAGGCAGTCCCCCATTTTTACACATAGCGGCAGGCAGTCCCAACAAATAAAGAAAGAAAGAGAAAGAAAGAAAGAAAGAAAGAAAGAAAGAAAGAAAGAAAGAAAGAAAGAAAGAAAGAAAGAAAGAAAGAAAGAAAGTAAGAAAGTAGAATCATACTTACCCTCTCCGCTGGCTCAGGCTCCTCGTGCAGCTTGACGATTCCCGGGCAGTAGACGAGGTGGAGGAGGGAGCCGCAGCAGCGCTGTGTTATTGGTGGAGGCACTGCTGCTGCTGCCCCCCTGCTTCACTATAGGCTGTTCTCGGAAGACAGCCTATAGTGAAGCAGAGGGGCAGCAGCAGCAGCGCCTCCACCAGTAACAAAGCGCTGCTGCGGCTCCCTCCTTCACCTCCCTCCTCCTCCTTCCCCCGTCCGTGCCGCTGCTCTTCTCCTCTGTGGGCGGCTGTGCGCTGCGGGCAGCGGTTGCACGCAGCGCACAGCGGCATGTAATGAGTCAGTTTGACTCATTACATGCTTGGGCCCCTGGACAGAGGCGGGCCCCAGTGCAACACACTGCTTGCCCTGCCGGTAGTTCCGCCTCTGTATAGGAGGTAGTGAGGTGAGAGGCATCAGTCAGACTAATCTTCCTCATTCACTGACCCACTCTATAATTCCCTTCATTGGCTCCCTATTGCCTCATTCAAATGATGTGACACTGGGTGTAATTCCAAGTTGATCGCAGCAGGACATTTTTTAGCAGTTGGGCAAAACCATGTGCACTGCAGGGGGGGCAGATGTAACATGTACAGAGAGAGTTAGATTTGGGTGGGTTATTTTGTTTCTGTGCCGGGTAAATACTAGAGATGAGCGGGTTCGGTTCCTCGGAATCCGAACCCGCCCGAACTTCATGTTTTTTTACACGGGTCCGAGCGACTCGGATCTTCCCGCCTTGCTCGGTTAACCCGAGCGCGCCCGAACGTCATCATCACGCTGTCGGATTCTCGCGAGGCTCGGATTCGGATTCTATATAAGGAGCCGCGCGTCGCCGCCATTTTTCACACGTGCATTGAGATTCATAGGGAGAGGACGTGGCTGGCGTCCTCTCCGTTTATAGAGATTCGAGAAGAGAGTGAGACAGAGAGAGACACAGTAGTAATTTGGGGAGCATTAGGAGGAGTACTACTACTACTAGTACTTGCTGAAGTGATAGAGAGAGATAGTGTGACTGTATTATCTGACTTGTGGGGGAGACACTGACAGTGGGGAGCAGTTAGAGTCTGAGAGCAGGACTCAGGAGTACATATAACGTACAGTGCACACTTTTGCTGCCAGAGTGCCAGCCACACTGCCATTGTTTGTGACCACACTGACCACCAGTATAATATATATTGTGATTGTCTGCTTAGGACTCAGGAGTACTACTTGCAAGTTGCTGATAGTGTGACCAGTGACCTGACCACCAGTTTAATAATCACCACCAGTTTATGAGTTTAATATATATATATATATATATATATAATTGTATATAATATATATATAATATTGTATACCACCTAGCACCTACCCGTGTTTTTTTTTTCTTTCTTCTTTATACATACTACTATAGTAGCTTACTGTAGCAGTCTGCGGTGCTGCTGAGCTGACAGTGTCCAGCAGGTCCGTCATCAGTCATTACATAATAAATATATAATATATACCTGTCCGGCTGCAGTACTAGTGATATTATATATACATATATATTGATTTCATCTCATTATCATCCAGTCTATATTATCAGCAGACACAGTACGTTAGTCCACGGCTGTAGCTACCTCTGTGTCGGCACTCGGCAGTCCATCCATAATTGTATACCACCTACCCGTGGTTGTTTTTTTTTTCTTTCTTCTTTATACATACTACTATAGTAGCTTACTGTAGCAGTCTGCGGTGCTGCTGAGCTGACAGTGTCCAGCAGGTCCGTCATCAGTCATTACATAATAAATATATAATATATACCTGTCCGGCTGCAGTACTAGTGATATTATATATACATATATATTGATTTCATCTCATTATCATCCAGTCTATATTAGCAGCAGACACAGTACGGTAGTCCACGGCTGTAGCTACCTCTGTGTCGGCACTCGGCAGTCCATCCATACTTGTATACCACCTACCCGTGGTTGTTTTTCTTTTTCTTTCTTCTTTATACATACTACTATAGTAGCTTACTGTAGCAGTCTGCGGTGCTGCTGAGCTGACAGTGTCCACCAGGTCCGTCATCAGTCATTACATAATAAATATATAATATATACCTGTCCGGCTGCAGTACTAGTGATATTATATATACATATATATTGATTTCATCTCATTATCATCCAGTCTATATTATCAGCAGACACAGTACGGTAGTCCACGGCTGTAGCTACCTCTGTGTCGGCACTCGGCAGTCCATCCATAATTGTATACCACCTACCCGTGGTTGTTTTTTTTTCTTTCTTCTTTATACATACTACTATAGTAGCTTACTGTAGCAGTCTGCGGTGCTGCTGAGCTGACAGTGTCCAGCAGGTCCGTCATCAGTCATTACATAATAAATATATAATATATACCTGTCCGGCTGGAGTACTAGTGATATTATATATACATATATATTGATTTCATCTCATTATCATCCAGTCTATATTATCAGCAGACACAGTACGTTAGTCCACGGCTGTAGCTACCTCTGTGTCGGCACTCGGCAGTCCATCCATAATTGTATACCACCTACCCGTGGTTGTTTTTTTTTTCTTTCTTCTTTATACATACTACTATAGTAGCTTACTGTAGCAGTCTGCGGTGCTGCTGAGCTGACAGTGTCCAGCAGGTCCGTCATCAGTCATTACATAATAAATATATAATATATACCTGTCCGGCTGCAGTACTAGTGATATTATATATACATATATATTGATTTCATCTCATTATCATCCAGTCTATATTAGCAGCAGACACAGTACGGTAGTCCACGGCTGTAGCTACCTCTGTGTCGGCACTCGGCAGTCCATCCATAAGTATACTAGTATCCATCCATCTCCATTGTTTACCTGAGGTGCCTTTTAGTTGTGCCTATTAAAATATGGAGAACAAAAATGTTGAGGTTCCAAAATTAGGGAAAGATCAAGATCCACTTCCACCTCGTGCTGAAGCTGCTGCCACTAGTCATGGCCGAGACGATGAAATGCCAGCAACGTCGTCTGCCAAGGCCGATGCCCAATGTCATAGTACAGAGCATGTAAAATCCAAAACACCAAATATCAGTAAAAAAAGGACTCCAAAACCTAAAATAAAATTGTCGGAGGAGAAGCGTAAACTTGCCAATATGCCATTTACCACACGGAGTGGCAAGGAACGGCTGAGGCCCTGGCCTATGTTCATGGCTAGTGGTTCAGCTTCACATGAGGATGGAAGCACTCAGCCTCTCGCTAGAAAAATGAAAAGACTCAAGCTGGCAAAAGCACCGCAAAGAACTGTGCGTTCTTCGAAATCCCAAATCCACAAGGAGAGTCCAATTGTGTCGGTTGCGATGCCTGACCTTCCCAACACTGGACGTGAAGAGCATGCGCCTTCCACCATTTGCACGCCCCCTGCAAGTGCTGGAAGGAGCACCCGCAGTCCAGTTCCTGATAGTCAGATTGAAGATGTCAGTGTTGAAGTACACCAGGATGAGGAGGATATGGGTGTTGCTGGCGCTGGGGAGGAAATTGACCAGGAGGATTCTGATGGTGAGGTGGTTTGTTTAAGTCAGGCACCCAGGGAGACACCTGTTGTCCGTGGGAGGAATATGGCCATTGACATGCCTGGTGAAAATACCAAAAAAATCAGCTCTTCGGTGTGGAAGTATTTCAACAGAAATGCGGACAACAGGTGTCAAGCCGTGTGTTGCCTTTGTCAAGCTGTAATAAGTAGGGGTAAGGACGTTAACCACCTCGGAACATCCTCCCTTATACGTCACCTGCAGCGCATTCATAATAAGTCAGTGACAAGTTCAAAAACTTTGGGTGACAGCGGAAGCAGTCCACTGACCAGTAAATCCCTTCCTCTTGTAACCAAGCTCACGCAAACCACCCCACCAACTCCCTCAGTGTCAATTTCCTCCTTACCCAGGAATGCCAATAGTCCTGCAAGCCATGTCACTGGCAATTCTGACGAGTCCTCTCCTGCCTGGGATTCCTCCGATGCATCCTTGAGTGTAATGCCTACTGCTGCTGGCGCTGCTGTTGTTGCTGCTGGGAGTCGATCGTCATCCCAGAGGGGAAGTCGTAAGCCCACTTGTACTACTTCCAGTAAGCAATTGACTGTCCAACAGTCCTTTGCGAGGAAGATGAAATATCACAGCAGTCATCCTGCTGCAAAGCGGATAACTGAGGCCTTGACAACTATGTTGGTGTTAGACGTGCGTCCGGTATCCGCCGTTAGTTCACAGGGAACTAGACAATTTATTGAGGCAGTGTGCCCCCGTTACCAAATACCATCTAGGTTCCACTTCTCTAGGCAGGCGATACCGAGAATGTACACGGACGTCAGAAAAAGACTCACCAGTGTCCTAAAAAATGCAGTTGTACCCAATGTCCACTTAACCACGGACATGTGGACAAGTGGAGCAGGGCAGGGTCAGGACTATATGACTGTGACAGCCCACTGGGTAGATGTATGGACTCCCGCCGCAAGAACAGCAGCGGCGGCACCAGTAGCAGCATCTCGCAAACGCCAACTCTTTCCTAGGCAGGCTACGCTTTGTATCACCGCTTTCCAGAATACGCACACAGCTGAAAACCTCTTACGGCAACTGAGGAAGATCATCGCGGAATGGCTTACCCCAATTGGACTCTCCTGTGGATTTGTGGCATCGGACAACGCCAGCAATATTGTGTATGCATTAAATATGGGCAAATTCCAGCACGTCCCATGTTTTGCACATACCTTGAATTTGGTGGTGCAGAAAGACTGGAGCACCACCAAAAACAACTGAACCTGCCCTGCCATCATCTGAAGCAAGAAGTGGTAACGAGGTGGAATTCAACCCTCTATATGCTTCAGAGGTTGGAGGAGCAGCAAAAGGCCATTCAAGCCTATACAATTCAGCACGATATAGGAGGTGGAATGCACCTGTCTCAAGCGCAGTGGAGAATGATTTCAACATTGTGCAAAGTTCTGATGCCCTTTGAACTTGCCACACGTGAAGTCAGTTCAGACACTGCCAGCCTGAGTCAGGTCATTCCCCTCATCAGGCTTTTGCAGAAGAAGCTGGAGACATTGAAGGAGGAGCTAACACAGAGCGATTCCGCTAGGCATGTGGGACTTGTGGATGGAGCCCTTAATTCGCTTAACAAGGATTCACGGGTGGTCAATCTGTTGAAATCAGAGCACTACATTTTGGCCACCATGCTCGATCCTAGATTTAAAGCCTACCTTGGATCTCTCTTTCCGGCAGACACAAGTCTGCTGGGGTTCAAAGACCTGCTGGTGAGAAAATTGTCAAGTCAAGCGGAACGCGACCTGTCAACATCTCCTCCTTCACATTCTCCCGCAACTGGGGGTGCGAGGTAAAGGCTCAGAATTCCGAGCCCACCCGCTGGCGGTGATGCAGGGCAGTCTGGAGCGACTGCTGATGCTGACATCTGGTCCGGACTGAAGGACCTGACAACGATTACGGACATGTCGTCTACTGTCACTGCATATGATTCTCTCACCATTGAAAGAATGGTGGAGGATTATATGAGTGACCGCATCCAAGTAGGCACGTCACACAGTCCGTACTTATACTGGCAGGAAAAAGAGGCAATTTGGAGGCCCTTGCACAAACTGGCTTTATTCTACCTAAGTTGCCCTCCCACAAGTGTGTACTCCGAAAGAGTGTTTAGTGCCGCCGCTCACCTTGTCAGCAATCGGCGTACGAGGTTACATCCAGAAAATGTGGAGAAGATGATGTTCATTAAAATGAATTATAATCAATTCCTCCGTGGAGACATTGACCAGCAGCAATTGCCTCCACAAAGTACACAGGGAGCTGAGATGGTGGATTCCAGTGGGGACGAATTGATAATCTGTGAGGAGGGGGATGTACACGGTGATATATCGGAGGATCATGATGAGGTGGACATCTTGCCTCTGTAGAGCCAGTTTGTGCAAGGAGAGATTAATTGTTTCTTTTTAGGTGGGGGTCCAAACCAACCCGTCATTTCAGTCACAGTCGTGTGGCAGACCCTGTCACTGAAATGATGGGTTGGTTAAAGTGTGCATGTCCTGTTTATACAAAATAAGGGTGGGTGGGAGGGCCCAAGGACAATTCCATCTTGCACCTCTTTTTTCTTTAATTTTTCTTTGCGTCATGTGCTGTTTGGAGAGTATTTTTTGGAAGGGCCATCCTGCGTGACACTGCAGTGCCACTCCTAGATGGGCCCGGTGTTTGTGTGGGCCACTAGGGTCGCTTATCTTACTCACACAGCTACCTCATTGCGCCTCTTTTTTTCTTTGCGTCATGTGCTGTTTGGGGAGGGTTTTTTGGAAGGGCCATCCTGCGTGACACTGCAGTGCCACTCCTAGATGGGCCCGGTGTTTGTGTCGGCCACTAGGGTCGCTTATCTTACTCACACAGCTACCTCATTGCGCCTCTTTTTTTCTTTGCGTCATGTGCTGTTTGGGGAGGGTTTTTTGGAAGGGACATCCTGCGTGACACTGCAGTGCCACTCCTAGATGGGCCCGGTGTTTGTGTCGGCCACTAGGGTCGCTTATCTTACTCACACAGCTACCTCATTGCGCCTCTTTTTTTCTTTGCGTCATGTGCTGTTTGGGGAGGGTTTTTTGGAAGGGACATCCTGCGTGACACTGCAGTGCCACTCCTAGATGGGCCCGGTGTTTGTGTCGGCCACTAGGGTCGCTTATCTTACTCACACAGCTACCTCATTGCGCCTCTTTTTTTCTTTGCGTCATGTGCTGTTTGGGGAGGGTTTTTTGGAAGGGCCATCCTGCGTGACACTGCAGTGCCACTCCTAGATGGGCCAGGTGTTTGTGTCGGCCACTAGGGTCGCTTATCTTACTCACACAGCTACCTCATTGCGCCTCTTTTTTTCTTTGCGTCATGTGCTGTTTGGGGAGGGTTTTTTGGAAGGGACATCCTGCGTGACACTGCAGTGCCACTCCTAGATGGGCCCGGTGTTTGTGTCGGCCACTAGGGTCGCTTATCTTACTCACACAGCTACCTCATTGCGCCTCTTTTTTTCTTTGCGTCATGTGCTGTTTGGGGAGGGTTTTTTGGAAGGGACATCCTGCGTGACACTGCAGTGCCACTCCTAGATGGGCCCGGTGTTTGTGTCGGCCACTAGGGTCGCTTATCTTACTCACACAGCTACCTCATTGCGCCTCTTTTTTTCTTTGCGTCATGTGCTGTTTGGGGAGGGTTTTTTGGAAGGGCCATCCTGCGTGACACTGCAGTGCCACTCCTAGATGGGCCAGGTGTTTGTGTCGGCCACTAGGGTCGCTTATCTTACTCACACAACTACCTCATTGCGCCTCTTTTTTTCTTTGCGTCATGTGCTGTTTGGGGAGGGTTTTTTGGAAGGGACATCCTGCGTGACACTGCAGTGCCACTCCTAGATGGGCCCGGTGTTTGTGTCGGCCACTAGGGTCGCTTATCTTACTCACACAGCTACCTCATTGCGCCTCTTTTTTTCTTTGCGTCATGTGCTGTTTGGGGAGGTTTTTTTTGGAAGGGACATCCTGCGTGACACTGCAGTGCCACTCCTAGATGGGCCCGGTGTTTGTGTCGGCCACTAGGGTCGCTTATCCTACTCACACAGCTACCTCATTGTGCCTCTTTTTTTCTTTGCGTCATGTGCTGTTTGGGGAGGGTTTTTTGGAAGGGACATCCTGCGTGACACTGCAGTGCCACTCCTAGATGGGCCCGGTGTTTGTGTCGGCCACTAGGGTCGCTTATCTTACTCACACAGCTACCTCATTGCGCCTCTTTTTTCTTTGCGACATGTGCTGTTTGGGGAGGGTTTTTTGGAAGGGCCATCCTGCGTGACACTGCAGTGCCACTCCTAGATGGGCCAGGTGTTTGTGTCGGCCACTAGGGTCGCTTATCTTACTCACACAGCTACCTCATTGCGCCTCTTTTTTTCTTTGCGTCATGTGCTGTTTGGGGAGTGTTTTTTGGAAGGGCCATCCTGCATGACACTGCAGTGCCACTCCTAGATGGGCCAGGTGTTTGTGTCGGCCACTAGGGTCGCTTAGCTTAGTCATCCAGCGACCTCGGTGCAAATTTTAGGACTAAAAATAATATTGTGAGGTGTGAGGTATTCAGAATAGACTGAAAATGAGTGGAAATTATGGTTTTTGAGGTTAATAATACTTTGGGATCAAAATGACCCCCAAATTCTATGATTTAAGCTGTTTTTTAGTGTTTTTTGAAAAAAACACCCGAATCCAAAACACACCCGAATCCGACAAAAAAAATTCGGTGAGGTTTTGCCAAAACGCGGTCGAACCCAAAACACGGCCGCGGAACCGAACCCAAAACCAAAACACAAAACCCGAAAAATTTCAAGTGCACATCTCTAGTAAATACTGGATGCTTTATTTTTACACTGAAATTTAGATTGCAGATTGAACACACCCCACCCAAATCTAACTCTCTCTGCACATGTTATATCTGCCCCACCTGCACTGCACATGGTGTTGCCCAACTGCTAAAAAATGTTCTGCTGCGATCAACTTGGAATTACCCCCAATGCTCGTTAAACAATCACATTAATTATGTGATTTAAATGGCAGAAGAAGTATATGGAATTACTAAGCATGACACATTTTATTATAACTATAGATCATATTACTTACTCCTTTCAGTTCTGCATTGTTTAATCTTCTGTCAGTCAGCGGATCTTCTATGATAAATGTAATATAAGAAAACAGAGCATTATAATAAGCTGAGAACCCATAACAATTAATAACTACAAGTCCCAGAACAAATCATACAGTCAGTATAGACTCACAGGCTCGCTGCAGAATCTTACTATCAGCGGGATAACATAGTGGGGGTCATTCAGACCTGATTGCACGCTAGGTTTTTTCGCTGCGCTGCAATCAGGTCACTACTGTGCATGCGTATGCACCACATTGCGCAGGAGAATCGTACGGGTACAAAGCGGATCGTTGCTGAGCGATGGATTTAACGAAGAATCCATTCGCACAGCCGAACGCAAGGAGATTGGCAGGAAGAAGGCGATTGTGGGTGTCAACAGACCGTTTTCTGGGAGTGGTTGGAAAAACGCAGGCGTTCCCAAGTGTTTACAGGGCGGGTGTCTGACGTCAATTCCGGCCCCGGACAGGCTGAAGTGATCGCAGCGGCTGAGTAAGTCCTGGGCTGCTCAGAAACTGCACAAAACCTTTTTGTACCACTCGGCTGCACAGGCGATCACAACTTTGCAAAGCAAAAATACACTCCCCTATAGGCGGCGACTATGTGATCGCAGCACTGCAAAACACTGCTAGCGAGCGATCAGGTCTGAATTAGGCCCTGTGTCAAATAGAAAATACTGATACTAAACGCGAATAAGAGTAGAGCACAAGTTGGTGGGAATTACACTCATATTGCGGGCACGGAACTGAATACAGATGTTTCCCTGCATTGTACTCATCGATGTGACAGCACCGCCTCTGTCTATACGATTGGTCTCACAATAGTCATCATTGCTAGTGCGCACAGCCCTGCCCATGGCGCTAGAGATCCGTCTGTTATGCCAACACATCCATGACATGGTCATGGAACACGCATTACCACAGTAACAATGAATCAGCTGTAGGTGTGTACCCTCAGCCAAGGAGTGTCACATATGTGGCTGTCACTCTTCAGTGTGTCACGCCAGAAGAAAGTGTGAGTAACACTGCTCTACTGGGAACCACTGGTCTACTGGGAACCGATGCTTTACTGGGAACCGATGCTTTACTGGGAACCGCTTGTCTACTGGGAACCTCTGCTCTACTGGATACCGCTGCTTTACTGGGAACCACTGCACTACTGGGAACCACTGCTCTACTGGGAACCACTGCTCTACTGGGAACCTCTGCTCTACCGAATACCGCTGCTTTACTGGGAACCACTGCTTTACTGGGAACCACTGCTCTACTGGGAACCACTGCTCTACTGGATACCGCTGCTTTACTGGGAACCACTGCTCTACTGGGAACCACTGCTCTACTGGGAACCTCTGCTCTACTGGATACCGCTGCTTTACTGGGAACCACTGCTCTACTGGGAACCTCTGCTCTACTGGATACCGCTGCTTTACTGGGAACCACTGCACTACTGGGAACCACTGCTCTACTGGGAACCACTGCTCTACTGGGAACCTCTGCTCTACTGGATACCCCTGCTTTACTGGGAACCACTGCTCTACTGGGAACCTCTGCTCTACTGGATACCGCTGCTTTACTGGGAACCACTGCACTACTGGGAACCACTGCTCTACTGGGAACCACTGCTCTACTGGGAACCTCTGCTCTACTGGATACCGCTGCTTTACTGGGAACCACTGCTCTACTGGGAACCTCTGCTCTACTGGATACCCCTGCTTTACTGGGAACCACTGCACTACTGGGAACCACTGCTCTACTGGGAACCACTGCTCTACTGGGAACCACTGCTCTACTGGATACCGCTGCTTTACTGGGAACCACTGCTCTACTGGGAACCACTGCTCTACTGAGAACCACTGCTTTACTGGGAACCACTGCTTTACTGGGAACCGCTGCTTTACTGGGAACTGCTGCTCTACTGGAAACCGCTGCTTTACTGAGAACCACTGCTCTACTGGGAACCGCTGCTCTACTGGGAACCACTGCTCTACTGGAAACTGCTGCTATACTGGGAACCGCTGCTCTACTGGGAACCACTGCTCTACTGGAAACTGCTGCTCTACTGGGTACCACTGGTTTACTAGGAACCACTGCTCAACTGGAAACCACTGCTCTACTGGGAACTGCTGCTCTACTGGGAACCACTGCTGTACTGGGGACCACTGGTCTACTGGGAACCGCTGCTCTACTGGTAACCACTGGCATACTAAGAACAATTGCTCTACTGGGAACCACTGGTCAACTAGGAACTGCTGCTCTACTGGAAACCGCTGTTTTACTGGGATCCACTGCTGTACTAAGGACCACTGGTCTACTGGGAACTACTGGTCTACAGGGAACAACTGCTCTACTGGGAACCGCTGATCTACTGGGAACCACTGCTGTACTGGGAACCGCTGTTGTACTGGGAACCGCTGCTGTACTGGGAACAACTGCTGTACTGGGAACCGCTGTTGTACTGGGAACCGCTGCTGTACTGGGAACAACTGCTCTACTGGAAACCACTGCTCTACTGGGAACCGCTGATCTACTGGAAATCACTGCTCTACTGGGAACCACTGATCTACTGGGAACAACTGCTCTACTGGGAACCACTGCTCTACTGGGAACCACTGCTGTACTAGGAACAACTGCTCTACTGGGAACATCTGCTCTACTAGAAACTGCTGCTCTACTGGGAACCACTAGTCTACTAGGAACCGCTAGTGTACTAGGAACCGCTTCTCTAATGGAAACCGCTGCTCTACTGGAAACCGCTGCTCTACTGGGAACCACTAGTCTACTAGGAACCGCTAGTGTACTAGGAACCGCTTCTCTAATGGAAACCGCTGCTCTACTGGAAAGCGCTGCTCTACTGGAAACTACTGCTCTACTGGAAACCGCTGCTCTACTGGAAACCACTGCTCTACCGGAAACCGCTGCTCTACTGGGAACAACTGCTCTACTGGAAACCGCTGGTCTACTGCGAACAACTGCTCTACTAGGAACCACTGCTGTACTGGGAACCACTGCTCTACTGGGAAACATCTCTACTGGGAACCTCTGCTTTACTGGCATCCACTGGTCTACTGAGAACAACTGCTCTACTAGGAACCACTGCTGTACTAGGAACAACTGCTCTACTGGGAACATCTGCCCTACTGGAAACCGCTGCTCTACTGAGAACAACTGCTCTACTGGAAACCGCTGGTCTACTGCGAACAACTGCTCTACTAGGAACCACTGCTGTACTGGGAACCACTGCTCTACAGGGAAACACTGCTCTACTGGGAACCTCTGCTTTACTGGCATCCACTGGTCTACTGGGAACAACTGCTCTACTAGGAACCACTGCTGTACTAGGAACAACTGCTCTACTGGGAACATCTGCCCTACTGGAAACCGCTGCTCTACTGGGAACCGCTAGTCTACTAGGAACCGCTTCTCTACTGGAAACACTGCTCTGCTGGAAACCACTGCTCTACTGGGAACCGCTAGTCTACTAGGAACTGCTTCTCTACTGGAAACGCTGCTCTACTGGAAACCACTGCTCTACTGGAAACCGCTGGTCTACTGCGAACAACTGCTCTACTAGGAACCACTGCTGTACTGGGAAACACTGCTCTACTGGGAAACACTGCTGTACTGGGAACCTCTGCTTTACTGGCATCCACTGGTCTACTGGGAACAACTGCTCTACTAGGAACCACTGCTGTACTAGGAACAACTGCTCTACTGGGAACATCTTCCCTACTGGAAATCGCTGCTCTACTGGGAACAACTCCTCTACTGGAAACCGCTGGTCTACTGCGAACAACTGCTCTACTAGGAACCACTGCTGTACTGGGAACCACTGCTCTACTGGGAACCGCTAGTCTACTAGGAACCGCTTCTCTACTGGAAACGCTGCTCTACTGGAAACCACTGCTCTACTGGAAACCACTGGTCTACTGTGAACAACTGCTCTACTAGGAACCACTGCTCTATTGGGAAACACTGCTCTACTGGGAAACACTGCTCTACTGGGAACCTCTGCTTTACTGGCATCCACTGGTCTACTGGGAACAACTGCTCTACTAGGAACCACTGCTGTACTAGGAACAACTGCTCTACTGGGAACATCTGCCCTACTGGAAACCGCTGCTCTACTGGGAACAACTGCTCTACTGGAAACCGCTGGTCTACTGCGAACAACTGCTCTACTAGGAACCACTGCTGTACTGGGAACCACTGCTCTACTGGGAAACACTGCTCTACTGGGAACCTCTGCTTTACTGGCATCCACTGGTCTACTGGGAACAACTGCTCTACTAGGAACCACTGCTGTACTAGGAACAACTGCTCTACTGGAAACCTCTGCTCTACTGGGAACCGCTAGTCTACTAGGAACCGATGCTCTACTGGAAACGCTGCTCTACTGGAAACCACTGCTCTACTGGAAACCGCTGCTCTACTGGAAACCTCTGCTCTACTGGGAACAACTGTTCTACTGGAAACCGCTGCTCTACTAGGAATTGCTGGTCTACTGGGAACAATTGCTCTACTAGGAACCACTGCTGTACTGGGATCCACTGCTGTACTGGGATCCACTGCTGTACTGGGATCCACTGCTGTACTGGTAACCACTGCTGTACTGGGAACCTCTGCTCTACTGGTAACCGCTGGTCTACTGGGAACCACTGCTGTACTGGAAACCGCTGCTCTACTGGGAACTGCTGATCTACTGGCATCCACTGCTCTACTGGGAACAACTGCTCTACTGGGAATCACTGCTCTACTGGGAACCACTACTCTACTGGAAACCACTGGTCTACTGGGAACAATTGATCTACTGGAAACCACTGCTCTACTGGGAACAATTGCTCTACTGGGAACCGCTGCTCTACTGGGAACCGCTGCTCTACTGGGAACCGCTGCTCTACTGGGAACAACTGCTCTACTGGGAACAACTGCTCTACTGGGAACTATTCCTCTACTGGGAACCGCTTGTCTACTGTGAACAACTGCTCTACTGGGAACCGCTGATCTACTAGGAACCGCTGCTCTACTGGAAACCGCTGCCCTACTGGAAACCATTGCTCTACTGGAAACCGCTGCTCTACTGGGAACAACTGCTCTACTGGAAACCACTGCTCTACTGGGAATTGCTGGTCTACTGGGAACAACTGCTCTACTAGGAACCACTGCTGTACTGGGAACCTCTGCTCTACTGAGAACCTCTGCTCTACTGGCATCCACTGCTCTACTGGAAACAGCTGCTCTACTGGGGGAACCACTGCTGTACTGGGATCCACTGCTGTACTGGGAACAACTGCTCTACTCAGAACCACTGCTCTACTGGGAACCTCTGCTCTACTGGCAACTGCTGGTCTACTGGGAACCACTGCTGTACTGGGAACAACTGCTCTACTCAGAACCACTGCTCTACTGGGAACCTCTGCTCTACTGGCAACTGCTGGTCTACTGGGAACCACTGCTCTACTGGAAACCGCTGCTCCACTGGGAACTGCTGCTCTACTGGCATCCACTGCTCTACTGGGAACAACTGCTCTACTGGGAATCACTGCTCTACTGGGAACCACTACTCTACTGGAAACCACTGGTCTACTGGGAACAATTGTTCTACTGGGAACCACTGTTCTACTGGGAACCACAGGTCTACTGGGAACAATTGCTCTACTTTGAACCACTGCTCTACTGGGACCCGCTGCTCTACTGGGAAATGCTGCTCTACTGGCAACCACTGGTCTACTGGGAACTGCTGGTCTACTGGAAACCGCTGCTCTACTGGAAACTGCTGCTCTACTGGGAACAACTGCTCTATTGGGAATCGCTGGTCTACTGGAAACCGCTGCTCTACTGGAAACCGCTGCTCTACTGGAAACCGCTGTTCTACTGGGAACAACTGCTCCATTGGGAATCGCTGCTCTACTGGGAATCACTGCTCTACTGGGAACCACTGCTGTACTGGGAACCACTGCTGTACTGGGAACCACTACTCTACTGGGAACCGCTGCTCTACTGACATCCACTGGTCTACTGGGAACCACTGGTCTACTGGGAACCACTGCTCTACTGGGAACCACTGCTATACTGGGAACAACTGGTCTACTGGGAACCTCTGGTCTACTGGCAACTGCTGGTCTACTGGGAACCGCTGCTCTACTCAGAACCACTGCTCTACTGGGAACTGCTGCTCTACTGGCATCCACTGCTCTACTGGGAACAACTGCTCTTCTGGGAATCACTGCTCTACTGGGAACCACTGGTCTACTGGGAACAATTGCTCTACTGGGAAACACCGCACTACTGGCAACAATTGTTCTACTTTGAACCACTGCTCTACTGGCAACCGCTGCTCTACTGGGAAATGCTGCTCTACTGGCAACCACTGGTCTACTGGGAACTGCTGCTCGACTGGGAACCACTGCTCGACTGGGTACCGATACTCTGCTGGAAACCACTGGTCTACTGAGAACAATTGCTCTACTGGGAACCGCTGCTCTACTGGGAACCGCTGCTCTACTGGGAACCGCTGCTCTACTATGAACAACTGATCTACTGGGAACCGCTGATCTACTGGGAACCACTGCTCTACTGGGAACCACTGCTCTACTGGGAACAGCTGCTCTACTGGGAACCACTGCTCTACTAGGTTCTGCTGCTCTACTGGAAACCGCTGGTCTACTGGGAACCACTGCTGTACTGGGAACAACTGCTCTACTGGGAACAACTGCTCTACTGGGAACAACTGCTTTACTGGGAACCACTGGTCTACTGGGAACAATTGCTCTACTGGGAAACACCGCACTACTGGGAACAATTGTTCTACTTTGAACCACTGCTCTACTGGCAACCGCTGCTCTACTGGGAAATGCTGCTCTACTGGCAACCACTGGTCTACTGGGAACTGCTGCTCGACTGGGAACCACTGCTCGACTGGGTACCGATACTCTACTGGAAACCACTGGTCTACTGAGAACAATTGCTCTACTGGGAACCGCTGCTCTACTGGGAACCGCTGGTCTACTATGAACAACTGCTCTACTGGGAACCGCTGATCTACTGGGAACCACTGCTCTACTGGGAACCACTGCTCTACTGGGAACAACTGCTTTACTGGGAACAGCTGCTCTACTGGGAACCACTGCTATACTGGGTTCTGCTGCTCTACTGGAAACCGCTGGTCTACTGGGAACCACTGCTCTACTGGGAACAACTGCTCTACTGGGAACAACTGCTTTACTGGGAACAACTGCTCTACTGGGAACCGCTGCTCTACTGGGAACCGCTGCTCTACTGGGAATTGGTCTACTGGGAACAATTACATAGTAACATAGTAACATAGTATCTGAGGTTGAAAAAAGACAATTGTCCATCGAGTTCAACCTATTTGTGGTCTCCTATGCATGATGATTTGTCTAAAATTTTGACTGATGCTGATGTCAGCCGTTGCATTTTTATAGTAACTATAGTGCGTGACTATGCACCATAACCATGGATATCCTTATCCATTAGGAATTTATCTAATCCATTCTTAAAGGTGTTGACTGAGTCCACCATTACAACTCCATCAGGCAGGGAATTCCAAACACTTATTATCCTTACCGTGAAAAAGCCTTTACGACGTATTGTGCAGAATCTCCTCTCCTCTAACCTGAGCGAGTGTCCACGAGTCCTATGTGTTGATCTGGCCAAAAACAGGTCCCGCGCAAGCTCTGTGTATTGTCCCCTTATATATTTGTAGATGTTGATCATATCCCCTCTTAGTCTCCTCTTTTCCAATATAAACATGCCTAGCCTTGCAAGCCTTCTTTGTATTCCATCGTCTCCATGCCCTTAATTAGTTTGATCTCCCGCCTCTGAACCTTTTCTAGCTCCAGGATATCCTTTTTGTAGTACTGTGCCCAAAATTGTACACAGTATTCAAGGTGTGGCCTCACTAGTGATTTATATAACGGGAGTATAACACCCTCGTCCCTTGCATCAATTCCCCCATTTTATGCATGCTAGTATCTTATTAGCCTTCTTTGCTGCCATCCTACTTTGGGAACTGCTGCTTAGTTTGCTATCTATGAGAACACCTAAGTCTTTTTCCAGCACAGTATCCCCTAATTTTACCCCATTTAGTAGGTAGGTGTTATTTTTGTTCTTGCTACCACAGTGCATTACCTTACACTTGTCTGTGTTGAAGCGCATTCTCCATTTCGCTGCCCATGCTTCTAATTTAACTAAGTCATTCTGAAGAGACTCGGCATCCTCCTCCATATTTATAGCCTTGCACAATTTGGTATCATCTGCAAAAATTGACACCATGCTCTCTAGACCTTCTGTTAGGTTGTTAATGAAAATGTTGAACAATAGTGGTCCTAATACTGAGCCTTGCGGCACACCACTTAACACTTCAGTCCAATTTGAAAGAGATCCATTAACCACAATGCGCTGCTCTCTATTATCTAACCAATTCTTGACCCAAGTGCATATAGTGCTTTCTAGCCCTATTTCTTTCAGCTAATTGCTCTACTGGGAACCACTGCTCTACTGGGAACTGCTGGTCTACTGGGAACCACTGCTCTACTTTGAACCACTGCTCTACTGGGAACCACTGCTCTACTGGAAACCGCTGCTCTACTGGCATCCACCGGTCTACTGGGAACTGCTGCTTTACTGGGAACCACTGCTGTACTGGGAACCACTGCTCTACTGTGAACCACTGCTCTACTGGGAACTGTTGCTCTACTGGGAAATGCTGCTCTACTGGCAACCACTGGTCTACCGGGGAAATGCTGCTTTACTGGGAACCACTGCTGTACTGGAAACCACTGGTCTACTGGGAACAATTGCTCTACTGGGAACCACTGGTCTATTGAGAACCACTGGTTTACTGGAAACCACTGCTCTACTGGAAACCACTGCTCTTCTGGGAACCGCTGCTCTTCTGGGAACCACTGGTCTACTGGGAACCACTGGTCTACTGGGAACCGCTGCTCTACTGGGAACCACTGCTCTACTGGAAAATGCTGCTCTACTGGGAACTGCTGCTCTACTGGGAACCGCTACTCTACTGGAAACCACTGGTCTACTGGGAACCAGTGCTCTTCTGGGAACCAGTGCTCTACTGGGAACCACTGCTCTATTTGGAACCACTGCTCTATTGGGAACCACTGCTCTACTGACAGCCACTGGTCTACTGGGAACCGCTGCTCTACTGGAAACCACTGGTCTACTGGGAACAATGGCACTACTGGGAACCACTGCTCTACTGGGTACCGCTACTCTACTGGAAACCACTGGTCTACTTGGAACCACTGCTGTACTGGGAACCACTACTGTACTGGGAACCAATGCTGTACTGGGAACCACTGCTCTACTGGAAACCACTGCTGTACTGGGAACCACTGCTCTACTGGGAACCACTCAAGCATTGTTTTGCATGATTTGCATAAATGGTTGTGTTATCATGGCTTGCGACCAATTGCACATTGGCATCGTTATCTAAATGACACCTGCACCTGGGTGAAAGCGCAAGCAGCGCAGAGAACTTCATGAGGATAAGTTTGCGCATTTTAGTCACATTTTCAACTTCACAAACACACCACACCCTTACTTTCATTGCGACTGCACACCCATTGCAGTCACACATGCATCCACTTCCAGCAACTCCACACCCATGCCACCCAAGTCTCAGCCATCTAGTCGCACCCTGTCTCTAATGTTGCCACTGACCCTGAATAAGGACCTAAACGCTCTGCACACAAACCTATCAGTATTACCATAGGGAGCACATACTGACCCCACACAGATTCGTCCAGTAATACAGACCAAAAGTAACATTTTCACGAATGTTTTTTCAAATATTTCTTTAAAATATTCTTTAAACCTGCTAGATCCACAAAGATCATTTTCTTTGTTAAAAATGTTTATATCAATAGTAATACACGGATGTGCTGCTGTTTATACAGCTCACCCGCTCTTAAAGTCACATTTGTTTTATCTAATACACTAATATGAATCTTTGTTATCTATAGAGTTACTTTTGACATTTCAGTGGTGCAATTCACAAACAACGCAATAACAACTCATTAATAGGAAGGGTTTAGGAAGAAAAGTTAGGGAATTCCACACTGAGCGGGTGATACAGACTTGGAATCAGTAGATACATACGCGTCTGACATGTTGGCCTCTTTATGCTTAGAGAAATGCATCTACATACCCTCCAACACTTTACACATAAAAATCGGTACAAATTAGAACAGGGGGTGTGACCATGAGTAACCACGCCCCTTTCCCTATACTTTCAATGGAAGTTTGGAGAGCCAAAAATCGGTACAGACCATAAAAAAAAGGTCCTGTACCTGCCAAAAAGGTGCAGCTGGAGGTATGCAACTAGCACCGTGAAATTATGGGGAATAAGTGACCGGACTTCTCACTAGGCAAGTGAGGGGCGCCTCCTGCTGGGGACAGCACAGTAGCACCCCCCCCCCCCCATCCAATCAGGGAAGCTGCTGATCCTTCTAGCAGCACCAGCAGGGTGGGGGCGACAGGTCTAGAACACAGAGGGTACACAGGGGGCATGTTCCACTGACTCCCACTCAGAGGGCCGGGCAACTTCCATAATCATGACATGTGGCAGAGAGTTTGCTGGGCCTCCCTGGTGTCACTACCCCCCGAGGCCACACCCCTTTCACTTTTACTGACATTTTCTCTCCTCTCCCTGAAGCCCCGCCCCTTTATCTCGTACACCCTATTGCTGACCTTCTCCCCTCTTAGTCTCTGCCCCCTGCTCTCATGTACCCTCTGTCTCCTGTCTCCATGCTTCTCCTCCAGAGCCCAACAGGGGGCACCAGAGAGCTATCTCCTAGCTGAGTGAGTATAGGTGGAGTGGTAGATGGATCAGGGTTATGTTAGGGGTGGGGTGCATATTATTATTATTATTATTATTATCAGGGTTCGGGTGTATTAGTAATATAGGGTAATAAGGGAGGTATATTGAAGTTTGTGTAGGGGTTGTATTAATGTTACATACCTCACAATTGTACCAATTTCAGCAGGACAGTCCCGCTATTCAGATACTGTCCTGCTGTCCCACCCGCGGGCAGCAGTGTCTTGCGGGTGGGGTGGGGGGCAGTAGGGAGAGCCTGTGACCACTGCTGCTCTGCTCAGCAAAGCAGCCGATGATCACTGAATAGATGCCATGCGCATGCACACCGCATCTAATGTGCCCCCCCTTCCCCCCGGAAAATGGTGTGTTTGTCCTTTAAGAAAGTCTTACTTGAGGCTCTGCAGCAGCAGGAGAGGTGCTGACACAGATGGAGTTGAGTGTAACCCCTAGTCCGTTCACATGGTCTCAGGGAGGTGAGCTGATTGGACAGGGCAGTTGGGAGAAGCATATGAATATCCTTACAAAGAATTAAGGTTCAAATTAAGGTTCAAAAAGGGTTGAGATTACCTAAAGGATAAAAAGTAAAAGGGGCAGACTAGATGGGCCAAGTGGTTCTTATCTGCCGTCACATTCTATGTTTCTATGTTTTAAGGCCTGCTGGGAGGGAGAAGGAGGAGGACGGCTGTTGAAGCGAGGAGGTACTGAAGGACACATGGAGCAGAGCGGTAGCTGAGTCCAGGAGACGGCCGCAGGATGCTGGGCGGTGAGAGCAGTACTGCTGAAGAAGAGCAGCGGGGTGTTGCCGGAGAGCGGACATTGAGATGCCGCAACTGGAGTCCAGACACCGCCAGGCCTGGTGAGAGGTGCGGACACCGCGGCCATCTTGAGACAGTGAGGAGCCATTTACAGCAGGCGCGGCCAGCATATACCTCTGTTCCCTGGGTCTGCGTGAGTACTGTAGGAAATTGACAGCCCAGCCACAGGCAAAGTGTATTCTTCAGCCTCCGCTACCGTAGTCAAAACCCACACAATGGGTACTTATAGTCTGAGTTTAATGTGAAATCCAAAGGAGATATTTGCTCTGAGAGTTTTATGCAAGCGCAGACAGACAGTTATTTCTGGAAGGACTGAGTTACTTATGCAAATACAGATCAAGCCCTGCAACTAAGAGAGACTGAGTTATTCTACCCCAAAGCCCCTCATAAACATTACGCCACAGTAAAGCCCCTCCTCCTCATTCCTCCTCCTCCTCATCATCATCATCATCATTCCTCCTTATAGTCATTCCTCCTCCACATTTGTCCTCATCATCATCATCATTCCTCCGCATCATCATCATCCCTCCTCCACCACATTCCTCCTTATCATCATCATTCCTCCTCCTCATAATCATCATTTCTTCTCCACATTCCTCATCATCATCATCATTCCTCCTCCACTTTCCTCCTCATCATCATTATCATTCCTCCTCCTCATCCTCTTCATCATCATCATCATCATCATCATCATCATTCCTCCTCCACATTCCTCATCATCATCATTATCCCTCCTCCTCCAAATTCTTCCTCATAAACATTCGTCCTCCTTATCATTATTCCTCTTCTTCATCATTCCTCTCATTCCACCTCATCATCATCATTCCTCCTCTTACTCATCATTCGTCATCATCATTCCTCCTCATCCTCATTCCTCCACATTCCGCCTCATCATCATCATTATTCCTCCTCATCATCATTCCTTCCCCACATTCCTCCTCACTATCATTCCTCATCATCATCATTATTATTCGTCCACATTCATACTCCTCATCATCATTATTCCTCCTCCACATTCCTCCTCATCATCATCATCATCATCATCATTTCTCCTCATACAGTAACTATCATCATCATTCCTCCCCCGCATTCCTCCTGACTATCATTCCTCCTCATCATCATCATAACTCCTCCACATTCATTCTCCTCATCATCATTATTCCTCCTCCACATTCCTCATCATCATCATCATCATTTCTCCTCATACAGTAACTATCATCATCATTCCTCCCCCACATTCCTCCTCACTATCATTCCTCCTCCTCATCATCATTACTCCTCCACATTCATTCTCCTCATCATCATTATTCCTCCTCTACATTCATCATCATCATCATCATCATCATCATCATTTCTCCTCATACAGTAACTATCATCATCATTCCTCCCCCACATTCCTCCTCACTATCATTCCTCCTCATCATCATCATTACTCCTCCACATTCATTCTCCTCATCATCATTATTCCTCCTCCACATTCCTCATCATCATCATCATCATCATTTCTCCTCATACAGTAACTATCATCATCATTTGTCCTCCACATTCTTCCCCATCAGCATCATCATCATCATCATCATCATTCCTTCACCGCATTCCTCATCATCATCATTATTCCTCCTCCACATTCATTCTCCTCATCATTCCTCCTCATCATTCCTCCTCCACATTCCTCCTCATCATCATTCCTCCTTCATATTCCTCCTCATCATCATCATTTCTCCACATTCCTCATCATCATCATCATTTCTAATCAGAACTATCAAAATAATTTGTCCTCCACATTCCTCATCATCATTCTTCCACCGCATTCCTCCTCCTCATCATCATTCCTCCTCATCATCATCATTATTCCTCTACATTCATTCTCCTCATCATCATCATTCCTCTTCCACATTCCTCCTAATTCATCATCATTACTCCATCTCCTCATCTTCATTCTTCTCACCCACGCGCCGGCTATACAGAGAGATTCAAGCAGCTCTGGCAGGAGACTGGGAGCTTACTGGGGGGCAGTAACATAAAATGGTTGACAGGAGATGGCCATATTGTGGGGTTTAATGGGCCCTGAGGAGAGAGATTCTGCACATCTTACCACAAGACAGATACCAGAGACTGGGATAGGAGAAGCAGCAGCCATGTCCCGTTGTTTCTCCCTGGCTTCCGGCAGCTTTAATAAGAAGGTGCCTGTCAGGGGTAGAGTGGAGGACGAGAATTCATCGATTGAGCTGCCGAGGAAGGTAACAGAGACTCCCCGCACACTCAGAGGAGGTACCGGAGGTGTCTACAGCTCTGGGTGACAGCCAATGGGTAGACTAGGGCGATCTCTTGTTGCACAATGAGAGGCAGCATTCACAGGAGGCGGTACCCGCACTGAGATGGTCAGCCAGGGGTACACATAGAGGATCATGGGTGGATGCGGCCAGTTCAGTCAAGAGGGCATATGTGCTATGTGCTGAGCACCAGCCACACCACCCTAGTTACAGCCCTGATATACGTAATTACAGAGTTTTTATGAACACAATTTGTGCTCATATTTTTTATTGAAAATGCATCTGCCTCTTAGACTTTATTAAATAAATGATCATTAATTTACTATATAAACGTATACTCTAAATAAATGTCAATACTTGAGGCATGCCCTTTAACCAGCAAAGTTCCTATTACTCCCATCAGATTATCATAAAAACATTGCACTTAGTAAGAGCCACATTATCTATTTTATTTAGAGTTTCTAAAACTTTTCTTAGAGTAGATAAAAGGGCTTTAGAGCTGGAAAAATGGCAGATGAGAGACAACACTGCAGCTAGTCTAATCTCTTCATGATAGAATGATTTGCCATTGAAGGGAAACCCCTCTGCCCGAGAGATATTCACGCTTGGTCACAATCCGCCTCCCGTGCAGGCACTTGGAAAAGCTTCTGAAACTTACTTCTGACTTTTCCTGACTAATAACGGAAAAGAGATTAAAGCGAAATATAAACACTGACAAACATTACACCGCGCTGAGCTCAGAGGCGGCTATGGGGGTCTCTTTATCATAGGGAGAAAAGCCCTGTGGCTGTGGAAAGCAGGAACTTTTGTTGTAGATAGAGCTGGGCTCTATATATAAACGGGTGCAACCAATGATAGAAAAGGAACCCACCCCCCCCCTTCCCCACCACCCCCTCGCATTGCAGATTAGTTCCCCCAGTCAGAGCTTGGGAGGCACTGTGCGGCCAATTCAGTAAGGACTGTAAAAATAGCAAATTAGCAAAAATTGTGAGCAATTGCAAAATTGCGAAAGCACGCCCAAACGGAAAAACTGCAACACTAATTTAATGTTACAAAAAGGAGGCGGGCTTGTGAAATGTGCAAACATTGCGAAGACCTTAAAAAATACGCATTATTTGCGTATAAATTTACAATTTTACGCATTTTTTGCTTACATGTTTCTGATGTTGCAATTTTTGCAAACTGTGGCCCTCATTCCGAGTTGATCGGTCGCAAGGCGAATTTAGCAGAGTTACACACGCTAAGCCGCCGCCTACTGGGAGTGTATCTTAGCATCTTAAAATTGCGACCGATGTATTCGCAATATTGCGATCACAAACTACTTAGCAGTTTTAGAGTAGCTCCACACTTACTCTGCCTGTGCGATCAGTTCAGTGCTTGTCGTTCCTGGTTTGACGTCACAAACACACCCAGCGTTCGCCCAACCACTCCCCCGTTTCTCCGGCCACTCCTGCGTTTTTTCCGGAAACGATAGCGTTTTCAGCCACACGCCCATAAAACGCCGTGTTTCCGCCCAGTAACACCCATTTCCTGTCAATCACATTACGATCGCCGGAGCGAGGAAAAAGCCGTGAGTAAAAATACTATCTTCATTGTTAAATTACTTGGCGCAGTCGCAGTGCGAATATTGCGCATGCGTACTAAGCGGATTTTCATTGCGATGCGATGAAAAATACAGAGCGAACGACTCGGAATGAGGGCCTGTGTTTTAACCTCAAATGTTGCACTACCTACTTTCCGGGCCCCCTCAAAAAATGGTGTTGCTGTTCTTGAACAAATGCTTGTGTGTGTAGTGATATAAAAAAAACAAAAAAAATAACCAAATGTATGTGGGTATGTTTTGTTAACAAAAAACGTGTTGGTTGCTTAAAAAGCATTAAAAAACTGTTAGGAAGCTAAAAGACATTGGTGGTCATTCCGAGTTGTTCGCTCGTTGCCGATTTTCGCTATGCTGCGATTTGTTGCTAAATGCGCATGCACATGGTACGCAGAGCGCATGCGCTAAGTTATTCAACACAAAACTCAGTAGATTTGCTGGTGTTCGTGCGGCGCTTTTCAGTCGCACTGCTGATCGGTGAATGATTGACAGGAAAGGGGCGTTTCTGGGAGGTAACTGAGCGTTTTCCGGGGGTGTGCTAAAAACGCAGGCGTGTCAGGGAAAAACGCGGGAGTGTCTGGAGAAACGGGGGAGTGGCTGGCCGAACGCAGGGCGTGTTTGTGACGTCAAACCAGGAACTAAACGGACTGAGGTGATCGCAATCTAGGAGTAGGTCTGGAGCTACTCAGAAACTGCAAGGAATTATTTAGTAGCAGTTCTGCTAATCTTTCGTTCTCTATTCTGCTAAGCTAAGATACACTCCCAGAGGGCGGCGGCCTAGCGTGTGCAATGCTGCTAAAAGCAGCTAGCGAGTGATCAACTCGGAATGACCCCCCTTAAGCAGAGCCTACAAAACAAAATGCTTGGAAATGTTAATTAATGTTTGCATTTAAAAAATAGTGTTGTTGTCAAACCTCGATTGTTAGTAAGTGTAAAAACAATTAGGTTCCTAATCTATATTTTATAAAGAAACGTGTTACAGACATAGGTGTGCGCAGGGGGGTGCCTGGTGCGCACAGGCACCCCCCAATGTCTGGCACCCCGGTCTCACATTTCCTGATGCAGCGATCGCCGAGCAGGCTGATTACTGTCCTCTCTGCGCTGCACCCTGTCAGGACTGCATTACTGACCGGACGCCTGGGTTAATCAAGGGTGCCACTGCCACTGGCTTTCAAACTCCCGGCTCCACCTCCATGTACAAAAACAGCGTGATGTGATGTGATTACGTCATGCTGCTCGCACGTCCATCCGTCACACGCCCACCTCTCTCCTTCTATGCTATGCCAACGCCAGCCACTGATGAGGAGCAACATGCAGCCAGCGTTCCTCTTAGGAAGACAAATTCAATACTGGCAGGCGGTCGGCAGCAGCATTGACACATCATTCATTTTTCCAGAAGCAGCAGCAGTACTAGTCTGCGACTGTCAGTGTCACTGAGTGACTGACTTGTAAATAAGCTGCTGCAGCTT
Source organism: Pseudophryne corroboree (assembly GCF_028390025.1). NCBI lineage: Eukaryota > Metazoa > Chordata > Amphibia > Anura > Myobatrachidae > Pseudophryne > Pseudophryne corroboree. The sequence goes on from NC_086449.1 coordinate 844,657,493, forward strand.
GCAGGGGAAAGAGAGGGGGAGCCAGACCAGGCTGAGGAGGAGCAGTGTAATTGCAGTGAGTGCCATCAGGGGTGTTTGTTTGGTGCACACCACAACATCTGACGATGTATCTGCTTTATTAGGATTGGTACAAAGATGGATATTTTATTTGTGTTGACCATCAATAGATGGTACTAAACACGCCCAATAGGCGGTGCTAGACACACCCCTCCGACGGTGCACCCCATAATAAAATGTGCTGCGCACGCCAGTGGTTACAGAGTTAAACAATACCTTACATGTTTCTAAGTTCCAATACAGCTGAATGAAGTGATTTGTGGTCAGCAGTGTGAGGTGTATCAGCTGGGTGTGATGAAGCAATGATTGCAGTATACATCCAACATTCTACAACTGAGGTCAGCTTGTGCAGTTTTTAAGGTAGACCTGTAGTCACTCAGAAACGGCACACCATAAATGTGCGATCTGTTGTAAAAATTGCATATGCACCGCCCACCGAACATCAGCATATGCCCACAACACGCCCCCTGCTCGTAGTTTTTGCGAGTCCAGCCCTTTAGTACGCCTCCTACACGCCTACTTTTCATAGTGCATACGCAGTTTTTGCTTTGTCTCAGAAGTTGCATTTTTTTCCTCAGTTTTTGTGGTATATGGTGCAGATTTTGCGATTTTCCGCATTTTCTGCAATTTTTGCTGCTTTGCGATCCTTGCTGAATTAGGCCCTGTATGCGGATCTTTCCGAGGAACAATGGAAATATCCAATCAGGCTGGCCCAGCAAAGCTGTAACATAAGCCCGGAACCACCCCGAGAACAGGATCACCAACACGTCTGAATAATCTTCAGCTGCCCCAGAGATAATGTATTGTGACAGCTGGCGATACACAATCATCCTCATCAGTCAGGATTGTAATCGGGGTGTAGTGTGCGTCTGTCGCCATCCACCAGTCATCATAAGAAGATACATTTCCCTTTCCCACCTTACGGATGGTATTTCCATAATGTTTAAGGCAGGAAGTCACAATTTACAGTGATCCAGGACCCGTGATGTGGGCGACAGGTAGAACTGTCGTCATAATAATATGAATTATGTCCTTACAACTTCATTTTTCTACATGTAGACATATACAGATAGACGTATGCAGAAACATTAGAGATGAGCGGGTTCAGTTCCCTGAGAACCGAATCCCGCCGAACTTCACTACCCGAGCCCGGATCCGAGTCCGGCTCGGGTTTTCCCGCCTGACTCGGAAACCAGAACGAGGCAAAACGTCATCATATCGCTGTTGGATTCTCGCGGGGTTTGGATTCCATATAAGGAGCCGCGCATCCCCGCCATTTTCACTCCGGCATTGGAGAGTGTAGAGAGAGGACGTGTCTCCGTCCTCAGTGACCTGCATCAGTCCAGTGTAGTGTCTTATGCTGCATCTGTCCAGTCACAGTGGTGGTGTCCTCTGCTGCCATATGTCCAGTGCTGCTGTATTAGTCCAGTCACAGTGATGGTGTCCTCAGCTGCCATATGTCCAGTGCTGCTGTATAAGTCCAGTCACAGTGATGGTGTCCTCTGCTGCCATATGTCCAGTGCTGCTGTATAAGTCCAGTCACAGTGATGGTGTCCTCTGCTGCCATATGTCCAGTGCTGCTGTATAAGTCCAGTCACAGTGATGGTGTCCTGTGCTGCCATATGTCCAGTGCTGCTGTATAAGTCCAGTCACAGTGGTGGTGTCCTCTGCTGCCATATGTCCAGTGCTGCTGTATAAGTCCAGTCACAGTGGTGGTGTCCTCTGCTGCCATATGTCCAGTGCTGCTGTATAAGTCCAGTCACAGTGGTGGTGTCCTCTGCTGCCATATGTCCAGTGCTGCTGTATAAGTCCAGTCACAGTGGTGGTGTCCTCTGCTGCCATATGTCCAGTGCTGCTGTATAAGTCCAGTCACAGTGGTGGTGTCCTCTGCTGCCATATGTCCAGTGCTGCTGTATAAGTCCAGTCACAGTGGTTGTGTCCTCTGCTGCCATATGTCCAGTGCTGCTGTATAAGTCCAGTCACAGTGGTGGTGTCCTCTGCTGCCATATGTCCAGTGCTGCTGTATAAGTCCAGTCACAGTGGTGGTGTCCTCTGCTGCCATATGTCCTGTGCTGCTGTATAAGTCCAGTCCAGTGTGGTGTCTTATGCTGTATAAGTCCAGTCACAGTGATGGTGTCCTCTGCTGCCATATGTCCAGTGCTGCTGTATAAGTCCAGTCCAGTGTGGTGTCTTATGCTGTATAAGTCCAGTCACAGTGATGGTGTCCTCTGCTGCCATATGTCCAGTGCTGCTGTATAAGTCCAGTCACAGTGATGGTGTCCTCTGCTGCCATATGTCCAGTGCTGCTGTATAAGTCCAGTCACAGTGATGGTGTCCTCTGCTGCCATATGTCCAGTGCTGCTGTATAAGTCCAGTCACAGTGATGGTGTCCTGTGCTGCCATATGTCCAGTGCTGCTGTATAAGTCCAGTCACAGTGGTGGTGTCCTCTGCTGCCATATGTCCAGTGCTGCTGTATAAGTCCAGTCACAGTGGTGGTGTCCTCTGCTGCCATATGTCCAGTGCTGCTGTATAAGTCCAGTCACAGTGGTGGTGTCCTCTGCTGCCATATGTCCAGTGCTGCTGTATAAGTCCAGTCACAGTGGTGGTGTCCTCTGCTGCCATATGTCCAGTGCTGCTGTATAAGTCCAGTCACAGTGGTGGTGTCCTCTGCTGCCATATGTCCAGTGCTGCTGTATAAGTCCAGTCACAGTGGTTGTGTCCTCTGCTGCCATATGTCCAGTGCTGCTGCATCAGTCCAGTCACAGTGGTGGTGTCCTCTGCTGCCATATGTCCAGTGCTGCTGTATAAGTCCAGTCACAGTGATGGTGTCCTCTGCTGCCATATGTCCAGTGCTGCTGTATAAGTCCAGTCACAGTGGTGGTGTCCTCTGCTGCCATATGTCCAGTGCTGCTGTATAAGTCCAGTCACAGTGGTGGTGTCCTCTGCTGCCATATGTCCAGTGCTGCTGTATAAGTCCAGTCACAGTGATGGTGTCCTCTGCTGCCATATGTCCAGTGCTGCTGTATAAGTCCAGTCACAGTGGTGGTGTCCTCTGCTGCCATATGTCCAGTGCTGCTGTATAAGTCCAGTCACAGTGGTGGTGTCCTGTGCTGCCATATGTCCAGTGCTGCTGTATAAGTCCAGTCACAGTGGTGGTGTCCTCTGCTGCCATATGTCCAGTGCTGCTGTATAAGTCCAGTCACAGTGATGGTGTCCTCTGCTGCCATATGTCCAGTGCTGCTGTATAAGTCCAGTCACAGTGATGGTGTCCTCTGCTGCCATATGTCCAGTGCTGCTGTATAAGTCCAGTCACAGTGATGGTGTCCTGTGCTGCCATATGTCCAGTGCTGCTGTATAAGTCCAGTCACAGTGGTGGTGTCCTCTGCTGCCATATGTCCAGTGCTGCTGTATAAGTCCAGTCACAGTGGTGGTGTCCTCTGCTGCCATATGTCCAGTGCTGCTGTATAAGTCCAGTCACAGTGGTGGTGTCCTGTGCTGCCATATGTCCAGTGCTGCTGTATAAGTCCAGTCACAGTGGTGGTGTCCTCTGCTGCCATATGTCCAGTGCTGCTGTATAAGTCCAGTCACAGTGGTGGTGTCCTCTGCTGCCATATGTCCAGTGCTGCTGTATAAGTCCAGTCACAGTGGTGGTGTCCTCTGCTGCCATATGTCCAGTGCTGCTGTATAAGTCCAGTCACAGTGGTGGTGTCCCTCTGCTGCCATATGTCCAGTGCTGCTGTATAAGTCCAGTCACAGTGGTGGTGTCCTCTGCTGCCATATGTCCAGTGCTGCTGTATAAGTCCAGTCACAGTGTTGTGTCCTCTGCTGCCATATGTCCAGTGCTGCTGTATAAGTCCAGTCACAGTGGTGGTGTCCTCTGCTGCCATATGTCCAGTGCTGCTGTATAAGTCCAGTCACAGTGGTGGTGTCCTCTGCTGCCATATGTCCAGTGCTGCTGTATAAGTCCAGTCACAGTGATGGTGTCCTCTGCTGCCATATGTCCAGTGCTGCTGTATAAGTCCAGTCACAGTGATGGTGTCCTCTGCTGCCATATGTCCAGTGCTGCTGTATAAGTCCAGTCACAGTGGTGGTGTCCTCTGCTGCCATATGTCCAGTGCTGCTGTATAAGTCCAGTCACAGTGGTGATGTCCTCTGCTGCCATATGTCCAGTGCTGCTGTATAAGTCCAGTCACAGTGGTGGTGTCCTCTGCTGCCATATGTCCAGTGCTGCTGTATAAGTCCAGTCACAGTGGTGGTGTCCCTCTGCTGCCATATGTCCAGTGCTGCTGTATAAGTCCAGTCACAGTGGTGGTGTCCTCTGCTGCCATATGCCCAGTGCTGCTGTATAAGTCCAGTCACAGTGGTGGTGTCCTCTGCTGCCATATGTCCAGTGCTGCTGTATAAGTCCAGTCACAGTGATAGTGTCCTCTGCTGCCATATGTCCAGTGATGCTGTATAAGTCCAGTCACAGTGGTGGTGTCCTCTGCTGCCATATGTCCAGTGCTGCTGTATAAGTCCAGTCACAGTGGTGGTGTCCTCTGCTGCCATATGTCCAGTGCTGCTGTATAAGTCCAGTCACAGTGGTGGTGTCCTCTGCTGCCATATGTCCAGTGCTGCTGTATAAGTCCAGTCACAGTGATGGTGTCCTCTGCTGCCATATGTCCAGTGCTGCTGTATAAGTCCAGTCACAGTGGTGGTGTCCTCTGCTGCCATATGTCCAGTGCTGCTGTATAAGTCCAGTCACAGTGATGGTGTCCTGTGCTGCCATATGTCCAGTGCTGCTGTATAAGTCCAGTCACAGTGGTGGTGTCCTCTGCTGCCACATATGTCCAGTGCTGCTGTATAAGTCCAGTCACAGTGGTGGTGTCCTCTGCTGCCACATATGTCCAGTGCTGCTGCATCAGTCCAGTCGCAGTGGTGGTGTCCTCTGCTGCCATATGTCCAGTGCTGCTGTATAAGTCCAGTCACAGTGGTGGTGTCCTCTGCTGCCATATGTCCAGTGCTGCTGCATCAGTCCAGTCACAGTGGTGGTGTCCTCTGCTGCCATATGTCCAGTGCTGCTGTATAAGTCCAGTCACAGTGGTGGTGTCCTCTGCTGCCATATGTCCAGTGCTGCTGTATAAGTCCAGTCACAGTGATGGTGTCCTCTGCTGCCATATGTCCAGTGCTGCTGTATAAGTCCAGTCACAGTGGTGGTGTCCTCTGCTGCCATATGTCCAGTGCTGCTGTATAAGTCCAGTCACAGTGGTGGTGTCCTCTGCTGCCATATGTCCAGTGCTGCTGTATAAGTCCAGTCACAGTGGTGGTGTCCTCTGCTGTCATATGTCCAGTGCTGCTGTATAAGTCCAGTCACAGTGGTGGTGTCCTCTGCTGCCATATGTCCAGTGCTGCTGTATAAGTCCAGTCACAGTGGTGGTGTCCTCTGCTGCCATATGTCCAGTGCTGCTGTATAAGTCCAGTCACAGTGGTGGTGTCCTGTGCTGCCATATGTCCAGTGCTGCTGTATAAGTCCAGTCACAGTGGTGGTGTCCTCTGCTGCCATATGTCCAGTGCTGCTGTATAAGTCCAGTCACAGTGGTGGTGTCCTCTGCTGCCATATGTCCAGTGCTGCTGTATAAGTCCAGTCACAGTGGTGGTGTCCTCTGCTGCCATATGTCCAGTGCTGCTGTATAAGTCCAGTCACAGTGGTGGTGTCCTCTGCTGCCATATGTCCAGTGCTGCTGTATAAGTCCAGTCACAGTGGTGGTGTCCCTCTGCTGCCATATGTCCAGTGCTGCTGTATAAGTCCAGTCACAGTGGTGGTGTCCTCTGCTGCCATATGTCCAGTGCTGCTGTATAAGTCCAATCACAGTGTTGTGTCCTCTGCTGCCATATGTCCAGTGCTGCTGTATAAGTCCAGTCACAGTGGTGGTGTCCTCTGCTGCCATATGTCCAGTGCTGCTGTATAAGTCCAGTCACAGTGGTGGTGTCCTCTGCTGCCATATGTCCAGTGCTGCTGTATAAGTCCAGTCACAGTGGTGGTGTCCTCTGCTGCCATATGTCCAGTGCTGCTGTATAAGTCCAGTCACAGTGATGGTGTCCTCTGCTGCCATATGTCCAGTGCTGCTGTATAAGTCCAGTCACAGTGATGGTGTCCTCTGCTGCCATATGTCCAGTGCTGCTGTATAAGTCCAGTCACAGTGGTGGTGTCCTCTGCTGCCATATGTCCAGTGCTGCTGTATAAGTCCAGTCACAGTGGTGGTGTCCTCTGCTGCCATATGTCCAGTGCTGCTGTATAAGTCCAGTCACAGTGATGGTGTCCTGTGCTGCCATATGTCCAGTGCTGCTGTATAAGTCCAGTCACAGTGATGGTGTCCTCTGCTGCCATATGTCCAGTGCTGCTGTATAAGTCCAGTCCAGTGTGGTGTCTTATGCTGTATAAGTCCAGTCACAGTGATGGTGTCCTCTGCTGCCAAATGTCCAGTGCTGCTGTATAAGTCCAGTCACAGTGGTGGTGTCCACTGCTGCCATATGTCCAGTGCTGCTGTATAAGTCCAGTCACAGTGGTGGTGTCCTCTGCTGTCATATGTCCAGTGCTGCTGTATAAGTCCAGTCACAGTGGTGGTGTCCTCTGCTGCCATATGTCCAGTGCTGCTGTATAAGTCCAGTCACAGTGGTGGTGTCCTCTGCTGCCATATGTCCAGTGCTGCTGTATAAGTCCAGTCCAGTGGTGGTGTCCTCTGCTGCCATATGTCCAGTGCTGCTGTATAAGTCCAGTCCAGTGGTGGTGTCCTCTGCTGCCATATGTCCAGTGCTGCTGTATAAGTCCAGTCACAGTGGTGGTGTCCTCTGCTGCCATATGTCCAGTGCTGCTGTATAAGTCCAGTCACAGTGGTGGTGTCCTCTGCTGCCATATGTCCAGTGCTGCTGTATAAGTCCAGTCACAGTGGTGGTGTCCTCTGCTGCCATATGTCCAGTCACAGTGGTGGTGTCCTCTGCTGCCATATGTCCAGTGCTGCTGTATAAGTCCAGTCCAGTGTGGTGTCTTATGCTGTATAAGTCCAGTCACAGTGATGGTGTCCTCTGCTGCCAAATGTCCAGTGCTGCTGTATAAGTCCAGTCACAGTGGTGGTGTCCTCTGCTGCCATATGTCCAGTGCTGCTGTATAAGTCCAGTCACAGTGGTGGTGTCCTCTGCTGCCATATGTCCAGTGCTGCTGTATAAGTCCAGTCACAGTGGTGGTGTCCTCTGCTGCCATATGTCCAGTGCTGCTGTATAAGTCCAGTCACAGTGGTGGTGTCCTCTGCTGCCATATGTCCAGTGCTGCTGTATAAGTCCAGTCACAGTGGTGGTGTCCTGTGCTGCCATATGTCCAGTGCTGCTGTATAAGTCCAGTCACAGTGGTGGTGTCCTCTGCTGCCATATGTCCAGTGCTGCTGTATAAGTCCAGTCACAGTGGTGGTGTCCTCTGCTGCCATATGTCCAGTGCTGCTGTATAAGTCCAGTCACAGTGGTGGTGTCCTCTGCTGCCATATGTCCAGTGCTGCTGTATAAGTCCAGTCACAGTGGTGGTGTCCTCTGCTGCCATATGTCCAGTGCTGCTGTATAAGTCCAGTCACAGTGGTGGTGTCCCTCTGCTGCCATATGTCCAGTGCTGCTGTATAAGTCCAGTCACAGTGGTGGTGTCCTCTGCTGCCATATGTCCAGTGCTGCTGTATAAGTCCAGTCACAGTGTTGTGTCCTCTGCTGCCATATGTCCAGTGCTGCTGTATAAGTCCAGTCACAGTGGTGGTGTCCTCTGCTGCCATATGTCCAGTGCTGCTGTATAAGTCCAGTCACAGTGGTGGTGTCCTCTGCTGCCATATGTCCAGTGCTGCTGTATAAGTCCAGTCACAGTGATGGTGTCCTGTGCTGCCATATGTCCAGTGCTGCTGTATAAGTCCAGTCACAGTGATGGTGTCCTCTGCTGCCATATGTCCAGTGCTGCTGTATAAGTCCAGTCCAGTGTGGTGTCTTATGCTGTATAAGTCCAGTCACAGTGGTGGTGTCCTCTGCTGCCATATGTCCAGTGCTGCTGTATAAGTCCAGTCACAGTGGTGGTGTCCTCTGCTGCCATATGTCCAGTGCTGCTGTATAAGTCCAGTCACAGTGGTGGTGTCCTCTGCTGCCAAATGTCCAGTGCTGCTGTATAAGTCCAGTCACAGTGGTGGTGTCCACTGCTGCCATATGTCCAGTGCTGCTGTATAAGTCCAGTCACAGTGGTGGTGTCCTCTGCTGTCATATGTCCAGTGCTGCTGTATAAGTCCAGTCACAGTGGTGGTGTCCTCTGCTGCCATATGTCCAGTGCTGCTGTATAAGTCCAGTCACAGTGGTGGTGTCCTCTGCTGCCATATGTCCAGTGCTGCTGTATAAGTCCAGTCCAGTGGTGGTGTCCTCTGCTGCCATATGTCCAGTGCTGCTGTATAAGTCCAGTCCAGTGGTGGTGTCCTCTGCTGCCATATGTCCAGTGCTGCTGTATAAGTCCAGTCACAGTGGTGGTGTCCTCTGCTGCCATATGTCCAGTGCTGCTGTATAAGTCCAGTCACAGTGGTGGTGTCCTCTGCTGCCATATGTCCAGTGCTGCTGTATAAGTCCAGTCACAGTGGTGGTGTCCTCTGCTGCCATATGTCCAGTGCTGCTGTATAAGTCCAGTCCAGTGTGGTGTCTTATGCTGTATAAGTCCAGTCACAGTGATGGTGTCCTCTGCTGCCAAATGTCCAGTGCTGCTGTATAAGTCCAGTCACAGTGGTGGTGTCCTCTGCTGCCATATGTCCAGTGCTGCTGTATAAGTCCAGTCACAGTGGTGGTGTCCTCTGCTGCCATATGTCCAGTGCTGCTGTATAAGTCCAGTCACAGTGGTGGTGTCCTCTGCTGCCATATGTCCAGTGCTGCTGTATAAGTCCAGTCCAGTGTGGTGTCTTATGCTGTATAAGTCCAGTCACAGTGATGGTGTCCTCTGCTGCCATATGTCCAGTGCTGCTGTATAAGTCCAGTCACAGTGATGGTGTCCTCTGCTGCCATATGTCCAGTGCTGCTGTATAAGTCCAGTCACAGTGGTGGTGTCCTCTGCTGCCATATGTCCAGTGCTGCTGTATAAGTCCAGTCACAGTGGTGGTGTCCTCTGCTGCCATATGTCCAGTGCTGCTGTATAAGTCCAGTCACAGTGGTGGTGTCCTCTGCTGCCATATGTCCAGTGCTGCTGTATAAGTCCAGTCACAGTGATAGTGTCCTCTGCTGCCATATGTCCAGTGATGCTGTATAAGTCCAGTCACAGTGGTGGTGTCCTCTGCTGCCATATGTCCAGTGCTGCTGTATAAGTCCAGTCACAGTGGTGGTGTCCTCTGCTGCCATATGTCCAGTGCTGCTGTATAAGTCCAGTCACAGTGGTGGTGTCCTCTGCTGCCATATGTCCAGTGCTGCTGTATAAGTCCAGTCACAGTGGTGGTGTCCTCTGCTGCCATATGTCCAGTGCTGCTGTATAAGTCCAGTCACAGTGGTTGTGTCCTCTGCTGCCATATGTCCAGTGCTGCTGTATAAGTCCAGTCACAGTGGTGGTGGTGTCCTGTGCTGCCATATGTCCAGTGCTGCTGTATAAGTCCAGTCACAGTGGTGGTGTCCTGTGCTGCCATATGTCCAGTGCTGCTGTATAAGTCCAGTCACAGTGGTGGTGTCCTCTGCTGCCATATGTCCAGTGCTGCTGTATAAGTCCAGTCACAGTGGTGGTGTCCTCTGCTGCCATATGTCCAGTGCTGCTGTATAAGACCAGTCACAGTGGTGGTGTCCTCTGCTGCCATATGTCCAGTGCTGCTGCATCAGTCCAGTCACAGTGGTGGTGTCCTCTGCTGCCATATGTCCAGTGCTGCTGTATAAGTCCAGTCACAGTGGTGGTGTCCTCTGCTGCCATATGTCCAGTGCTGCTGTATAAGTCCAGTGCAGTGGTGCTGTGTTGTCCTGCATCAGTCCAGTGGTGGTGTCCCTGTACTGCTGTATATGTCCAGTGATACTGCCGTATAATTCCAGTGATACTGTCGTATAATTCCAGCGGTACTGGCGTTTAAATCCAGTCCAGTGGTACTGCCGTATATGTCCAGTGATATTGCCGTATATGTCCAGTGATACTGCCGTATATGTCCAGTGGTACTGCTGTATATGTCCAGTGGTACTGCCGTATATGTCCAGTGGAAGTGCCGTATAATTCCAGTGATCCTGCTGTATAATTCCAACGGTACTAGCGTATAATTCCTGTGGTACTGCTGTATAAATCCAGTCCAGTGCTGTCTTGTGCTGTATATTATTTACTCCAAATAAAAGGTTTCTATACATTACTTATATTATCATCCAAATAATTTTTACAGGGTTTGCCCTGAGTGGTGTAGGGGTACACTCGCTGCATATTATTATAATAGCTTCAAATAAAAGGGTTATTATTATCCAAATTAATTTTATAGGCCTTGCCGTGTGTGTGTGTGTGTGTGTGTGTGTGTGTGTGTGTGTGTGTGTGTGTGTGTGTGTGTGTGTGTGTGGTTTAGGGGTACGCTCTCCTGTGCCACTAATATTGTGCGTGTATTACATCTGGGCAAATTCCAGCACATCCCATGCTGTTTGTGCCGCACACTTGTGTCGCTTAGCTTAGTCATACAGCTACCTCGGTGCAACCTTCTGGCCTAAAAACAGTATTGTGAGGTGTGAAGTGTTCAGAATAGACTGGAAATTAGAGATGTGCACTTGAAATTTTTCGGGTTTTGTGTTTTGGTTTTGGGTTCGGTTCCGCGGCCGTGTTTTGGGTTCGACCGCGTTTTGGCAAAACCTCACCGAATTTTTTTTGTCGGATTCGGGTGTGTTTTGGATTCGGGTATTTTTTTCAAAAAACACTAAAAAACAGCTTAAATCATAGAATTTGGGGGTCATTTTGATCCCAAAGTATTATTAACCTCAAAAACCATAATTTCCACTCATTTTCAGTCTATTCTGAACACCTCACACCTCACAATATTATTTTTAGTCCTAAAATTTGCACCGAGGTCGCTGGATGACTAAGCTAAACGACCCTAGTGGCCGACACAAACACCTGGCCCATCTAGGAGTGGCACTGCAGTGTCACGCAGGATGGCCCTTCCAAAAAACACTCCCCAAACAGCACATGATGCAAAGAAGAAAAAAAGAGGCGCAATGAGGTAGCTGTGTGAGTAAGATAAGCGACCCTAGTGGCCGACACAAACACCTGGCCCATCTAGGAGTGGCACTGCAGTGTCACGCAGGATGGCCCTTCCAAAAAACACTCCCCAAACAGCACATGACGCAAAGAAGAAAAAAAGAGGCGCAATGAGGTAGCTGTGTGAGTAAGCTAAGCGACCCTAGTGGCCGACACAAACACCTGGCCCATCTAGTAGTGGCACTGTAGTGTCACGCAGGATGGCCCTTCCAAAAAACACTCCCCAAACAGCACATGACGAAAAGAAGAAAAAAAGAGGCGCAATGAGGTAGCTGTGTGAGTAAGATAAGCGACCCTAGTGGCCGACACAAACACCTGGCCCATCTAGGAGTGGCACTGCAGTGTCAGACAGGATGGTCCTTCCAAAAAACACTCCCCAAACAGCACATGACGCAAAGAAGAAAAAAAGAGGCGCAATGAGGTAGCTGTGTGAGTAAGCTAAGCGACCCTAGTGGCCGACACAAACACCTGGCCCATCTAGGAGTGGCACTGCAGTGTCACGCAGGATGGCCCTTCCAAAAAACACTCCCCAAACAGCACATGACGCAAAGAAGAAAAAAAGAGGCGCAATGAGGTAGCTGTGTGAGTAAGATAAGCGACCCTAGTGGCCGACACAAACACCTGGCCCATCTAGGAGTGGCACTGCAGTGTCACGCAGGATGGCCCTTCCAAATAACACTCCCCAAACAGCACATGACGCAAAGAAGAAAAAAAGAGGCGCAATGAGGTAGCTGTGTGAGTAAGCTAAGCGACCCTAGTTTCCGACACAAACACCTGGCCCATTTAGGAGTGGCACTGCAGTGTCACGCAGGATGGCCCTTCCAAAAAACACTCCCCAAACAGCACATGACGCAAAGAAGAAAAAAAGAGGCGCAATGAGGTAGCTGTGTGAGTAAGATAAGCGACCCTAGTGGCCGACACAAACACCTGGCCCATCTAGGAGTGGCACTGCAGTGTCACGCAGGATGGCCCTTCCAAAAAACACTCCCCAAACAGCACATGACGCAAAGAAAAATGAAAGAAAAAAGAGGTGCAAGATGGAATTGTCCTTGGGCCCTCCCACCCACCCTTATGTTGTATAAACAGGACATGCACACTTTAACCAACCCATCATTTCAGTGACAGGGTCTGCCACACGACTGTGACTGAAATGACGGGTTGGTTTGGACCCCCACCGAAAAAGAAGCAATTAATCTCTCCTTGCACAAACTGGCTCTACAGAGGCAAGATGTCCACCTCATCATCATCCTCCGATATATCACCGTGTACATCCCGCTCCTCACAGATTATCAATTCGTCCCCACTGGAATCCACCATCTCAGCTCCCTGTGTACTTTGTGGAGGCAATTGCTGCTGGTCAATGTCTCCACGGAGGAATTGATTATAATTCATTTTAATGAACATCATCTTCTCCACATTTTCTGGAAGTAACCTCGTACGCCGATTGCTGACAAGGTGAGCGGCGGCACTAAACACTCTTTCGGAGTACACACTTGTGGGAGGGCAACTTAGGTAGAATAAAGCCAGTTTGTGCAAGGGCCTCCAAATTGCCTCTTTTTCCTGCCAGTATAAGTACTGACTGTCTGACGTGCCTACTTGGATGCGGTCACTCATATAATCCTCCACCATTCTTTCAATGGTGAGAGAATCATATGCAGTGACAGTAGACGACATGTCCGTAATCGTTGTCAGGTCCTTCAGTCCGGACCAGATGTCAGCATCAGCAGTCGCTCCAGACTGCCCTGCATCACCGCCAGCGGGTGGGCTCGGAATTCTGAGCCTTTTCCTCGCACTCCCAGTTGCGGGAGAATGTGAAGGAGGAGATGTTGACAGGTCGCGTTCCGCTTGACTTGACAATTTTGTCACCAGCAGGTCTTTGAACCCCAGCAGACTTGTGTCTGCCTGAAAGAGAGATCCAAGGTAGGTTTTAAATCTAGGATCGAGCACGGTGGCCAAAATGTAGTGCTCTGATTTCAACCGTGAATCCTTGTTAAGCGAATTAAGGGCTCCATCCACAAGTCCCACATGCCTAGCGGAATCGCTCCCTTTTAGCTCCTCCTTCAATGCCTCCAGCTTCTTCTGCAAAAGCCTGATGAGGGGAATGACCTGACTCAGGCTGGCAGTGTCTGAACTGACTTCACGTGTGGCAAGTTCAAAAGGTTGCAGAACCTTGCACAACGTTGAAATCATTCTCCACTGCGCTTGAGACAGGTACATTCCACCTCCTATATCGTGCTCAATTGTATAGGCTTGAATGGCCTTTTGCTGCTCCTCCAACCTCTGAAGCATATAGAGGGTTGAATTCCACCTCGTTACCACTAGAGATGAGCGGGTTCGGTTTCTCTGAATCCGAACCCGCCAGAACTTCATGTTTTTTTTCACGGGTCCGAGCGACTCGGATCTTCCCGCCTTGCTCGGTTAACCCGAGCGCGCCCGAACGTCATCATGACGCTGTCGGATTCTCGCGAGGCTCGGATTCTATCGCGAGACTCGGATTCTATATAAGGAGCCGCGCGTCGCCGCCATTTTCACACGTGCATTGAGATTGATAGGGAGAGGACGTGGCTGGCGTCCTCTCCGTTTAGAATAGATTAGAGAGACACTTGATTTACTAATTTTGGGGAGCATTAGGAGTACTCAGTACAGTGCAGAGTTTTGCTGATAGTGACCAGTGACCACCAGTTTTATTTATAATCCGTTCTCTGCCTGAAAAAAGCGATACACAGCACACAGTGACTCAGTCACATACCATATCTGTGTGCACTGCTCAGGCTCAGGCCAGTGTGCTGCATCATCTATTATCTATATATAAATAATATTATATATATCTGTCTGACTGCTCAGCTCACACAGCTTATAATTGTGGGGGAGACTGGGGAGCACTACTGCAGTGCCAGTTATAGGTTATAGCAGGAGCCAGGAGTACATAATATATTATATAGTGAGTGACCACCAGACACACAGTGCAGTTTATTTAATATATCCGTTCTCTGCCTGAAAAAAGCGATACACACAGTGACTCAGTCAGTCACATACCATATCTGTGTGCACTGCTCAGGCTCAGGCCAGTGTGCTGCATCATCTATATATATTATATATCTGTCTGACTGCTCAGCTCACACAGCTTATAATTGTGGGGGAGACTGGGGAGCACTACTGCAGTGCCAGTTATAGGTTATAGCAGGAGCCAGGAGTACATAATATTATATTAAAATTAAACAGTGCACACTTTTGCTGCAGGAGTGCCACTGCCAGTGTGACTAGTGACCAGTGACCTGACCACCAGTATATATAATATTAGTAGTATACTATCTCTTTATCAACCAGTCTATATTAGCAGCAGACACAGTACAGTGCGGTAGTTCACGGCTGTGGCTACCTCTGTGTCGGCACTCGGCAGCCCGTCCATAATTGTATATACCACCTAACCGTGGTTTTTTTTTCTTTCTTTATACATACATACTAGTTACGAGTATACTATCTCTTTATCAACCAGTCTATATATTAGCAGCAGATACAGTACAGTGCGGTAGTTCACGGCTGTGGCTACCTCTGTGTCGGCACTCGGCAGCCCGTCCATAATTGTATATACCACCTAACCGTGGTTTTTTTTTCTTTCTTTATACATACATACTAGTTACGAGTATACTATCTCTTTATCAACCAGTCTATATATTAGCAGCAGACACAGTACAGTGCGGTAGTTCACGGCTGTGGCTACCTCTGTGTCGGCACTCGGCAGCCCGTCCATAATTGTATATACCACCTAACCGTGGTTTTTTTTTCTTTCTTTATACATACATACTAGTTACGAGTATACTATCTCTTTATCAACCAGTCTATATATTAGCAGCAGACACAGTACAGTGCGGTAGTTCACGGCTGTGGCTACCTCTGTGTCGGCACTCGGCAGCCCGTCCATAATTGTATATACCACCTAACCGTGGTTTTTTTTTCTTTCTTTATACATACATACTAGTTACGAGTATACTATCTCTTTATCAACCAGTCTATATATTAGCAGCAGACACAGTACAGTGCGGTAGTTCACGGCTGTGGCTACCTCTGTGTCGGCACTCGGCAGCCCGTCCATAATTGTATATACCACCTAACCGTGGTTTTTTTTTCTTTCTTTATACATACATACTAGTTACGAGTATACTATCTCTTTATCAACCAGTCTATATATTAGCAGCAGACACAGTACAGTGCGGTAGTTCACGGCTGTGGCTACCTCTGTGTCGGCACTCGGCAGCCCGTCCATAATTGTATATACCACCTAACCGTGGTTTTTTTTTCTTTTTTTATACATACATACTAGTTACGAGTATACTATCTCTTTATCAACCAGTCTATATATTAGCAGCAGACACAGTACAGTGCGGTAGTTCACGGCTGTGGCTACCTCTGTGTCGGCACTCGGCAGCCCGTCCATAATTGTATATACCACCTAACCGTGGTTTTTTTTTCTTTCTTTATACATACATACTAGTTACGAGTATACTATCTCTTTATCAACCAGTCTATATATTAGCAGCAGACACAGTACAGTGCGGTAGTTCACGGCTGTGGCTACCTCTGTGTCGGCACTCGGCAGCCCGTCCATAATTGTATATACCACCTAACCGTGTTTTTTTTTTTCTTTCTTTATACATACATACTAGTTACGAGTATACTATCTCTTTATCAACCAGTCTATATATTAGCAGCAGACACAGTACAGTGCGGTAGTTCACGGCTGTGGCTACCTCTGTGTCGGCACTCGGCAGCCCGTCCATAATTGTATATACCACCTAACCGTGGTTTTTTTTTCTTTCTTTATACATACATACTAGTTACGAGTATACTATCTCTTTATCAACCAGTCTATATATTAGCAGCAGACACAGTACAGTGCGGTAGTTCACGGCTGTGGCTACCTCTGTGTCGGCACTCGGCAGCCCGTCCATAATTGTATATACCACCTAACCGTGTTTTTTTTTTCTTTCTTTATACATACATACTAGTTACGAGTATACTATCTCTTTATCAACCAGTCTATATATTAGCAGCAGACACAGTACAGTGCGGTAGTTCACGGCTGTGGCTACCTCTGTGTCGGCACTCGGCAGCCCGTCCATAATTGTATATACCACCTAACCGTGTTTTTTTTTTCTTTCTTTATACATACATACTAGTTACGAGTATACTATCTCTTTATCAACCAGTCTATATATTAGCAGCAGACACAGTACAGTGCGGTAGTTCACGGCTGTGGCTACCTCTGTGTCGGCACTCGGCAGCCCGTCCATAATTGTATATACCACCTAACCGTGGTTTTTTTTTCTTTCTTTATACATACATACTAGTTACGAGTATACTATCTCTTTATCAACCAGTCTATATATTAGCAGCAGACACAGTACAGTGCGGTAGTTCACGGCTGTGGCTACCTCTGTGTCGGCACTCGGCAGCCCGTCCATAATTGTATACTAGTATCCAATCAATCCATCTCCATTGTTTACCTGAGGTGCCTTTTAGTTGTGCCTATTAAAATATGGAGAACAAAAATGTTGAGGTTCCAAAATTAGGGAAAGATCAAGATCCACTTCCACCTCGTGCTGAAGCTGCTGCCACTAGTCATGGCCGAGACGATGAAATGCCAGCAACGTCGTCTGCCAAGGCCGATGCCCAATGGCATAGTACAGAGCATGTCAAATCCAAAACACCAAATATCAGTAAAAAAAGGACTCCAAAACCTAAAATAAAATTGTCGGAGGAGAAGCGTAAACTTGCCAATATGCCATTTACCACACGGAGTGGCAAGGAACGGCTGAGGCCCTGGCCTATGTTCATGGCTAGTGGTTCAGCTTCACATGAGGATGGAAGCACTCAGCCTCTCGCTAGAAAAATGAAAAGACTCAAGCTGGCAAAAGCAGCACAGCAAAGAACTGTGCATTCTTCGAAATCCCAAATCCACAAGGAGAGTCCAATTGTGTCGGTTGCGATGCCTGACCTTCCCAACACTGGACGTGAAGAGCATGCGCCTTCCACCATTTGCACGCCCCCTGCAAGTGCTGGAAGGAGCACCCGCAGTCCAGTTCCTGATAGTCAGATTGAAGATGTCAGTGTTGAAGTACACCAGGATGAGGAGGATATGGGTGTTGCTGGCGCTGGGGAGGAAATTGACCAGGAGGATTCTGATGGTGAGGTGGTTTGTTTAAGTCAGGCACCCGGGGAGACACCTGTTGTCCGTGGGAGGAATATGGCCGTTGACATGCCAGGTGAAAATACCAAAAAAATCAGCTCTTCGGTGTGGAGGTATTTCACCAGAAATGCGGACAACAGGTGTCAAGCCGTGTGTTCCCTTTGTCAAGCTGTAATAAGTAGAGATGAGCGGATTCGGTTTTACTCGGTTTTACTCGGTTCTCAAAACCGAATCTTATTGGCTATCCAAAACACGTGACATCCGTGAGCCAATAAGATTCGGTTTTGAGAACCGAGTAAAACCGAGTAAAACCGAATCCGCTCATCTCTAGTAATAAGTAGGGGTAAGGACGTTAACCACCTCGGAACATCCTCCCTTATACGTCACCTGCAGCGCATTCATAATAAGTCAGTGACAAGTTCAAAAACTTTGGGTGACAGCGGAAGCAGTCCACTGACCAGTAAATCCCTTCCTCTTGTAACCAAGCTCACGCAAACCACCCCACCAACTCCCTCAGTGTCAATTTCCTCCTTCCCCAGGAATGCCAATAGTCCTGCAGGCCATGTCACTGGCAATTCTGACGAGTCCTCTCCTGCCTGGGATTCCTCCGATGCATCCTTGCGTGTAACGCCTACTGCTGCTGGCGCTGCTGTTGTTGCCGCTGGGAGTCGATGGTCATCCCAGAGGGGAAGTCGTAAGCCCACTTGTACTACTTCCAGTAAGCAATTGACTGTTCAACAGTCCTTTGCGAGGAAGATGAAATATCACAGCAGTCATCCTACTGCAAAGCGGATAACTGAGTCCTTGACAACTATGTTGGTGTTAGACGTGCGTCCGGTATCCGCCGTTAGTTCACAGGGAACTAGACAATTTATTGAGGCAGTGTGCCCCCGTTACCAAATACCATCTAGGTTCCACTTCTCTAGGCAGGCGATACCGAGAATGTACACGGACGTCAGAAAAAGACTCACCAGTGTCCTAAAAAATGCAGTTGTACCCAATGTCCACTTAACCACGGACATGTGGACAAGTGGAGCAGGGCAGGGTCAGGACTATATGACTGTGACAGCCCACTGGGTAGATGTATGGACTCCCGCCGCAAGAACAGCAGCGGCGGCACCAGTAGCAGCATCTCGCAAACGCCAACTCTTTCCTAGGCAGGCTACGCTTTGTATCACCGCTTTCCAGAATACGCACACAGCTGAAAACCTCTTACGGCAACTGAGGAAGATCATCGCGGAATGGCTTACCCCAATTGGACTCTCCTGTGGATTTGTGGCATCGGACAACGCCAGCAATATTGTGTGTGCATTAAATATGGGCAAATTCCAGCACGTCCCATGTTTTGCACATACCTTGAATTTGGTGGTGCAGAATTTTTTAAAAAACGACAGGGGCGTGCAAGAGATGCTGTCGGTGGCCAGAAAAATTGCGGGACACTTTCGGCGTACAGGCACCACGTACAGAAGACTGGAGCACCACCAATAACTACTGAACCTGCCCTGCCATCTTCTGAAGCAAGAAGTGGTAACGAGGTGGAATTCAACCCTCTATATGCTTCAGAGGTTGGAGGAGCAGCAAAAGGCCATTCAAGCCTATACAATTGAGCACGATATAGTAGGTGGAATGCACCTGTCTCAAGTGCAGTGGAGAATGATTTCAACGTTGTGCAAGGTTCTGATGCCCTTTGAACTTGCCACACGTGAAGTCAGTTCAGACACTGCCAGCCTGAGTCAGGTCATTCCCCTCATCAGGCTTTTGCAGAAGAAGCTGGAGGCATTGAAGAATGAGCTAAAAGGGAGCGATTCCGCTAGGCATGTGGGACTTGTGGATGCAGCCCTTAATTCGCTTAACAAGGATTCACGGGTGGTCAATCTGTTGAAATCAGAGCACTACATTTTGGCCACCGTGCTCGATCCTAGATTTAAAGCCTACCTTGGATCTCTCTTTCCGGCAGACACAGGTCTGCTGGGGTTGAAAGACCTGCTGGTGACAAAATTGTCAAGTCAAGCGGAACGCGACCTGTCAACATCTCCTCCTTCACATTCTCCCGCAACTGGGGGTGCGAGGAAAAGGCTCAGAATTCCGAGCCCACCCGCTGGCGGTGATGCAGGGCAGTCTGGAGCGACTGCTGATGCTGACATCTGGTCCGGACTGAAGGACCTGACAACGATTACGGACATGTCGTCTACTGTCACTGCATATGATTCTCTCAACATTGATAGAATGGTGGAGGATTATATGAGTGACCGCATCCAAGTAGGCACGTCACACAGTCCGTACTTATACTGGCAGGAAAAAGAGGCAATTTGGAGGCCCTTGCACAAACTGGCTTTATTCTACCTAAGTTGCCCTCCCACAAGTGTGTACTCCGAAAGAGTGTTTAGTGCCGCCGCTCACCTTGTCAGCAATCGGCGTACGAGGTTACATCCAGAAAATGTGGAGAAGATGATGTTCATTAAAATGAATTATAATCAATTCCTCCGCGGAGACATTGACCAGCAGCAATTGCCACCACAAAGTACACAGGGAGCTGAGATGGTGGATTCCAGTGGGGACGAATTGATAATCTGTGAGGAGGGGGATGTACACGGTGATATATCGGAGGGTGAAGATGAGGTGGACATCTTGCCTCTGTAGAGCCAGTTTGTGCAAGGAGAGATTAATTGCTTCTTTTTTGGGGGGGGTCCAAACCAACCCGTCATATCAGTCACAGTCGTGTGGCAGACCCTGTCACTGAAATGATGGGTTGGTTAAAGTGTGCATGTCCTGTTTTGTTTATACAACATAAGGGTGGGTGGGAGGGCCCAAGGACAATTCCATCTTGCACCTCTTTTTTCTTTTCTTTTTCTTTGCATCATGTGCTGATTGGGGAGGGTTTTTTGGAAGGGACATCCTGCGTGACACTGCAGTGCCACTCCTAGATGGGCCCGGTGTTTGTGTCGGCCACTAGGGTCGCTAATCTTACTCACACAGTCAGCCACCTCATTGCGCCTCTTTTTTTCTTTGCGTCATGTGCTGTTTGGGGAGGGTTTTTTGGAAGGGACATCCTGCGTGACACTGCAGTGCCACTCCTAGATGGGCCCGGTATTTGTGTCGGCCACTAGGGTCGCTAATCTTACTCACACAGCTACCTCATTGCGCCTCTTTTTTTCTTTGCGTCATGTGCTGTTTGGGGAGGGTTTTTTGGAAGGGACATCCTGCGTGACACTGCAGTGCCACTCCTAGATGGGCCCGGTGTTTGTGTCGGCCACTAGGGTCGCTAATCTTACTCACACAGCTACCTCATTGCGCCTCTTTTTTTCTTTGCGTCATGTGCTGTTTGGGGAGGGTTTTTTGGAAGGGCCATCCTGCGTGACACTGCAGTGCCACTCCTAGATGGGCCCGGTGTTTGTGTCGGCCACTAGGGTCGCTAATCTTACTCACACAGCTACCTCATTGCGCCTCTTTTTTTCTTTGCGTCATGTGCTGTTTGGGGAGGGTTTTTTGGAAGGGACATCCTGCGTGACACTGCAGTGCCACTCCTAGATGGGCCCGGTGTTTGTGTCGGCCACTAGGGTCGCTTATCTTACTCACACAGCGACCTCGGTGCAAATTTTAGGACTAAAAATAATATTGTGAGGTGTGAGGTATTCAGAATAGACTGAAAATGAGTGTAAATTATGGTTTTTGAGGTTAATAATACTTTGGGATCAAAATGACCCCCAAATTCTATGATTTAAGCTGTTTTTTAGTGTTTTTTGAAAAAAACACCCGAATCCAAAACACACCCGAATCCGACAAAAAAAATTCGGTGAGGTTTTGCCAAAACGCGTTCGAACCCAAAACACGGCCGCGGAACCGAACCCAAAACCAAAACACAAAACCCGAAAAATTTCAGGCGCTCATCTCTAGTTACCACTTCTTGCTTCAGATGATGGCAGGGCAGGTTCAGGCGTTTTTGGTGGTGCTCCAGTCTTCTGTACGTGGTGCCTGTACGCCGAAAGTGTCCCGCAATTCTTCTGGCCACCGACAGCATCTCTTGCAAGCCCCTGTCGTTTTTAAAAAAATTCTGCACCACCAAATTCAAGGTATGTGCAAAACATGGGACGTGCTGGAATTTGCCCATATTTAATGCACACACAATATTGCTGGCGTTGTCCGATGCCACAAATCCACAGGAGAGTCCAATTGGGGTAAGCCATTCCGCGATGATCTTCCTCAGTTGCCGTAAGAGGTTTTCAGCTGTGTGCGTATTCTGGAAACCGGTGATACAAAGCGTAGCCTGCCTAGGAAAGAGTTAGCGTTTGCGAGATGCTGCTACTGGTGCCGCCGCTGCTGTTCTTGCGGCGGGAGTCCATACATCTACCCAGTGGGCTGTCACAGTCATATAGTCCTGACCCTGCCCTGCTCCACTTGTCCACATGTCCGTGGTTAAGTGGACATTGGGTACAACTGCATTTTTTAGGACACTGGTGAGTCTTTTTCTGACGTCCGTGTACATTCTCGTTATCGCCTGCCTAGAGAAGTGGAACCTAGATGGTATTTGGTATCGGGGGCACACTACCTCAAGAAATTGTCTAGTTCCCTGTGAACTAACGGCAGATACCGGACGCACGTCTAACACCAACATAGTTGTCAAGGCCTCAGTTATCCGCTTTGCAGCAGGATGACTGCTGTGATATTTCATCTTCCTCGCAAAGGACTGTTGGACAGTCAATTGCTTGGTGGAAGTAGTAAAAGTGGGCTTACGACTTCCCCTCTGGGATGACCATCGACTCCCAGCAGCAACAACAGCAGCGCCAGCAGCAGTAGGCGTTACACGCAAGGATGCATCGGAGGAATCCCAGGCAGGAGAGGACTCGTCAGAATTGCCAGTGACATGGCCTGCTGGACTATTGGCATTCCTGGGGAAGGAGGAAATTGACACTGAGGGAGTTGGTGGGGTGGTTTGCGTGAGCTTGGTTACAAGAGGAAGGGATTTACTGGTCAGTGGACTGCTTCCGCTGTCGCCCAAAGTTTTTGAACTTGTTACTGACTTATTATGAATGCGCTGCAGGTGACGTATAAGGGAGGATGTTCCGAGGTGGTTAACGTCCTTACCCCTACTTATTACAGCTTGACAAAGGCAACACACGGCTTGACAAATGTTGTCCGCATTTCTGGTGAAATACTTCCACACCGAAGAGCTGATTTTTTTGGTATTTTCACCAGGCATGTCAACGGCCCTATTCCTCCCACGGTCAACAGGTGTCTCCCCGGGTGCCTGACTTAAACAAACCACCTCACCATCAGAATCCTCCTTGTCAATTTCCTCCCCAGCGCCAGCAACACCC
Source organism: Pseudophryne corroboree (assembly GCF_028390025.1). Lineage (NCBI taxonomy): Eukaryota > Metazoa > Chordata > Amphibia > Anura > Myobatrachidae > Pseudophryne > Pseudophryne corroboree. The sequence continues at coordinate 844,680,283 of NC_086449.1, forward strand.
ATATCCTCCTCATCCTGGTGTACTTCAACACTGACATCTTCAATCTGACTATCAGGAACTGGACTGCTGGTGCTCCTTCCAGCACTTGCAGGGGGCGTGCAAATGGTGGAAGGCGCATGCTCTTCACGTCCAGTGTTGGGAAGGTCAGGCATCGCAACCGACACAATTGGACTCTCCTTGTGGATTTGGGATTTCGAAGAACACACAGTTCTTTGCGGTGCTTTTGCCAGCTTGAGTATTTTCATTTTTCTAGCGAGAGGCTGAGTGCTTCCATCCTCATGTGAAGCTGAACCACTAGCCATGAACATAGGCCAGGGCCTCAGCCGTTCCTTGCCACTCCGTGTGGTAAATGGCATATTGGCAAGTTTACGCTTCTCCTCCGACAATTTTATTTTAGATTTTGGAGTCCTTTTTTTACTGATATTTGGTGTTTTGGATTTTACATGCTCTGTACTATGACATTGGGCATCGGCCTTGGCAGACGACGTTGCTGGCATTTCATCGTCTCGGCCATGACTAGTGGCAGCAGCTTCAGCACGAGGTGGAAGTGGATCTTGATCTTTCCCTAATTTTGGAACCTCAACATTTTTGTTCTCCATATTTTAATAGGCACAACTAAAAGGCACCTCAGGTAAACAATGGAGATGGATGGATACTAGTATACTTATGGATGGACCAGCGACTGCCGACACAGAGGTAGCTACAGCCGTGGACTACCGTACTGTGTCTGCTGCTAATATAGACTGGATGATAATGAGATGAAATCAATATATATATATATATATATATATAATATCACTAGTACTGCAGCCGGACAGGTATATATATTTATTATGTAATGACTGATGACGGACCTGCTGGACACTGTCAGCTCAGCAGCACCGCAGACTGCTACAGTAAGCTACTATAGTAGTATGTATAAAGAAGAATGAAAAAAAAAAAACCACGGGTAGGTGGTATACAATTATGGATGGACCAGCGACCGCCGACACAGAGGTAGCTACAGCCGTGGACTACCGTACTGTGTCTGCTGCTAATATAGACTGGATGATAATGAGATGAAATCAATATATATATATATATATATATATATAATATCACTAGTACTGCAGCCGGACAGGTATATATATTTATTATGTAATGACTGATGACGGACCTACTGGACACTGTCAGCTCAGCAGCACCGCAGACTGCTACAGTAAGCTACTATAGTAGTATGTATCAAGAAGAAAGAGAGAAAAAAAAAACACATGTAGGTGGTATACAATTATAGATGGACCAGCGACTGCCGACACAGAGGAAGCTACAGCCGTGGACTACCATACTGTGTCTGCTGCTAATATAGACTGGATGATTATGAGATGAAATCAATATATATATATATATATAATATCACTAGTACTGCAGCCGGACAGGTATATATATTTATTAAGTAATGACTGATGATGGACCTGCTGGACACTGTCAGCTCAGCAGCACCGCAGACTGCTACAGTAAGCTACTATAGTAGTATGTATCAAGAAGAAAGAGAAAAAAAAAACCACGGGTAGGTGGTATACAATTATGGATGGACCAGCGACTGCCGACACAGAGGTATCTACAGCCGTGGACTACCGTACTGTGTCTGCTGCTAATATAGACTGGATGATAATGAGATGAAATAAATATATATATATATATAATATCACTAGTACTGCAGCCGGACAGGTATATATATTTATTATGTAATGACTGATGACGGACCTGCTGGACACTGTCAGCTCAGCAGCACCGCAGACTGCTACAGTAAGCTACTATAGTAGTATGTATCAAGAAGAAAGAGAAAAAAAAAACCACGGGTAGGTGGTATACAATTATGGATGGACCAGCGACTGCCGACACAGAGGTATCTACAGCCGTGGACTACCGTACTGTGTCTGCTGCTAATATAGACTGGATGATAATGAGATGAAATAAATATATATATATATATAATATCACTAGTACTGCAGCCGGACAGGTATATATATTTATTATGTAATGACTGATGACGGACCTGCTGGACACTGTCAGCTCAGCAGCACCGCAGACTGCTACAGTAAGCTACTATAGTAGTATGTATCAAGAAGAAAGAGAAAAAAAAAAACCACGGGTAGGTGGTATACAATTATGGATGGACCAGCGACTGCCGACACAGAGGTAGCTACAGCCGTGGACTACCGTACTGTGTCTGCTGCTAATAAAGACTGGATGATAATGAGATGAAATCAATATATATATATATATATATATATAATATCACTAGTACTGCAGCCGGACAGGTATATATATTTATTATGTAATGACTGATGACGGACCTGCTGGACACTGTCAGCTCAGCAGCACCGCAGACTGCTACAGTAAGCTACTATAGTAGTATGTATCAAGAAGAAAGAGAAAAAAAAAACCACGGGTAGGTGGTATACAATTATGGATGGACCAGCGACTGCCGACACAGAGATAGCTACAGCCGTGGACTACCGTACTGTGTCTGCTGCTAATATAGACTGGATGATAATGAGATGAAATCAATATATATATATATATATATAATATCACTAGTACTGCAGCCGGACAGGTATATATATTTATTATGTAATGACTGATGATGGACCTGCTGGACACTGTCAGCTCAGCAGCACCGCAGACTGCTACAGTAAGCTACTATAGTAGTATGTATCAAGAAGAAAGAAAAAAAAAAAAACACGGGTAGGTGCGGTATACATATACAATTATATATATATTATATACAATTATATATATATATATATATATATATATATATATATATATATTAAACTGGTGGTGATTAATTAAACTGGTGGTCAGGTCACTGGTCACACTATCAGCAACTTGCAAGTAGTACTCCTAAGCAGACAATCACAATATATACTGGTGGTCAGTGTGGTCACAATGGCAGTGTGGCACTCTGGCAGCAGAGTGCCAGCAAAAGTGTGCACTGTACGTTAAAATATGTACTCCTGCTCTCAGACTCTAACTGCTCCCCACTGTCTCCCCCACAAGTCAGATATACAGTCACACTATCACTTCAGCAAGTAGTAGTACTCCTCTTAATGCTCCCCAAAATTACTAAAGTAAATAATACTGTGTCTCTCTCTACTCTAGTAGTCTCACTCTCTATAAACGGAGAGGACGCCAGCCACGTCCTCTCCCTATCAATCTCAATGCACGTGTGAAAATTAGAGATGAGCGGGTTCGGTTTCTCTGAATCCGAACCCGCACGAACTTCATGTTTTTTTTCACGGGTCCGAGCGACTCGGATCTTCCCGCCTTGCTCGGTTAACCCGAGCGCGCCCGAACGTCATCATGACGCTGTCGGATTCTCGCGAGACTCGGATTCTATATAAGGAGCCGCGCGTCGCCGCCATTTTCACACGTGCATTGAGATTGATAGGGAGAGGACGTGGCTGGCGTCCTCTCCATTTAGATTAGGAGAGAGAGAGAGAGATTGACCTGAGGCTGATACTGTAGAAGAGAGTGCAGAGTTTAGTGACTGACCACAGTGACCACCAGCAGTGCAGTTGTTTTATTTAATATATCCGTTCTCTGCCTGAAAAAAACGGTACACACAGTGACTCAGTCACATACCATATCTGTGTGCACTGCTCAGCCCAGTGTGCTGCATGCCTGCATCATCTATGTATATATTATATATCTGACTGTGCTCAGCTCACACAGCTTATAATTGTGGGGGAGACTGGGGAGCACTGCAGTGCCAGTTATAGGTTATAGCAGGAGCCAGGAGTACAAGACAGTCACATACCATATCTGTGTGCACTGCTCAGCCCAGTGTGCTGCATCATCTATGTATATATTATATATCTGACTGTGCTCAGCTCACACAGCTTATAATTGTGGGGGAGACTGGGGAGCACTGCAGTGCCAGTTATAGGTTATAGCAGGAGCCAGGAGTACATATTATATTAAAATTAAACAGTGCACACTTTTGCTGCAGGAGTGCCACTGCCAGTGTGACTGACCAGTGACCTGACCACACTGACCACCAGTATAGTTAGTAGTATACTATATTGTGATTGCCTGAAAAAGTTAAACACTCGTCGTGTGACTTCACTTGTGTGGTGTTTTTTTTTTTATTCTATAAAAAACTCATTCTGCTGACAGACAGTGTCCAGCAGGTCCGTCATTATATAATATATATACCTGTCCGGCTGCAGTAGTGATATATATATATTTTTTATATCATTATTTATCATCCAGTCGCAGCAGACACAGTATGGTAGTTCACGGCTGTAGCTACCTCTGTGTCGGCACTCGGCAGTCCATCCATAATTGTATACCACCTACCCGTGGTTTTTTTTTCTTTTTTCTTTATACATACATACTACTACATCTCTTTATCAACCAGTCTATATTAGCAGCAGACACAGTACAGTACGGTAGTTCACGGCTGTGGCTACCTCTGTGTCGGCACTCGGCAGTCCGTCCATAATTGTATACCACCTAACCGTGGTTTTTTTTTCTTTCTTCTTTATACATACATACTACGACATCTCTTTATCAACCAGTCTATATTAGCAGCAGACACAGTACAGTACGGTAGTTCACGGCTGTGGCTACCTCTGTGTCGGCACTCGGCAGTCCGTCCATAATTGTATACCACCTAACCGTGGTTTTTTTTTCTTTCTTCTTCATACATACGTACTACGACATCTCTTTATCAACCAGTCTATATTAGCAGCAGACACAGTACAGTACGGTAGTTCACGGCTGTGGCTACCTCTGTGTCGGCACTCGGCAGTCCGTCCATAATTGTATACCACCTAACCGTGGTTTTTTTTTCTTTCTTCTTTATACATACATACTACGACATCTCTTTATCAACCAGTCTATATTAGCAGCAGACACAGTACAGTACGGTAGTTCACGGCTGTGGCTACCTCTGTGTCGGCACTCGGCAGTCCGTCCATAATTGTATACCACCTAACCGTGGTTTTTTTTTTCTTTCTTCTTCATACATACATACTACGACATCTCTTTATCAACCAGTCTATATTAGCAGCAGACACAGTACAGTACGGTAGTTCACGGCTGTGGCTACCTCTGTGTCGGCACTCGGCAGTCGGTCCATAATTGTATACCACCTACCCGTGGTTTTTTTTTCTTTCTTCTTTATACATACATACTACTACATCTCTTTATCAACCAGTCTATATTAGCAGCAGACACAGTACAGTACGGTAGTTCACGGCTGTGGCTACCTCTGTGTCGGCACTCGGCAGTCCGTCCATAATTGTATACCACCTACCCGTGGTTTTTTTTTCTTTCTTCTTCATACATACATACTACGACATCTCTTTATCAACCAGTCTATATTAGCAGCAGACACAGTACAGTACGGTAGTTCACGGCTGTGGCTACCTCTGTGTCGGCACTCGGCAGTCCGTCCATAATTGTATACCACCTAACCGTGGTTTTTTTTTTCTTTCTTCTTCATACATACATACTACGACATCTCTTTATCAACCAGTCTATATTAGCAGCAGACACAGTACGGTAGTTCACGGCTGTAGCTACCTCTGTGTCGGCACTCGGCAGTCCGTCCATAATTGTATACTAGTATCCATCCATCTCCATTGTTTACCTGAGGTGCCTTTTAGTTGTGCCTATTAAAATATGGAGAACAAAAATGTTGAGGTTCCAAAATTAGGGAAAGATCAAGATCCACTTCCACCTCGTGCTGAAGCTGCTGCCACTAGTCATGGCCGAGACGATGAAATGCCAGCAACGTCGTCTGCCAAGGCCGATGCCCAATGTCATAGTACAGAGCATGTCAAATCCAAAACACCAAATATCAGTAAAAAAAGGACTCCAAAACCTAAAATAAAATTGTCGGAGGAGAAGCGTAAACTTGCCAATATGCCATTTACCACACGGAGTGGCAAGGAACGGCTGAGGCCCTGGCCTATGTTCATGGCTAGTGGTTCAGCTTCACATGAGGATGGAGGCACTCAGCCTCTCGCTAGAAAAATGAAAAGACTCAAGCTGGCAAAAGCAGTAGCACCGCAAAGAACTGTGTGTTCTTCGAAATCCCAAATCCACAAGGAGAGTCCAATTGTGTCGGTTGCGATGCCTGACCTTCCCAACACTGGACGTGAAGAGCATGCGCCTTCCACCATTTGCACGCCCCCTGCAAGTGCTGGAAGGAGCACCCGCAGTCCAGTTCCTGATAGTCAGATTGAAGATGTCAGTGTTGAAGTACACCAGGATGAGGAGGATATGGGTGTTGCTGGCGCTGGGGAGGAAATTGACCAGGAGGATTCTGATGGTGAGGTGGTTTGTTTAAGTCAGGCACCCGGGGAGACACCTGTTGTCCGTGGGAGGAATATGGCCGTTGACATGCCTGGTGAAAATACCAAAAAAATCAGCTCTTCGGTGTGGAACTATTTCAACAGAAATGCGGACAACAGGTGTCAAGCCGTGTGTTCCCTTTGTCAAGCTGTAATAAGTAGGGGTAAGGACGTTAACCACCTCGGAACATCCTCCCTTATACGTCACCTGCAGCGCATTCATAATAAGTCAGTGACAAGTTCAAAAACTTTGTGTGACAGCGGAAGCAGTCCACTGACCAGTAAATCCCTTCCTCTTGTAACCAAGCTCACGCAAACCACCCCACCAACTCCCTCAGTGTCAATTTCCTCCTTCCCCAGGAATGCCAATAGTCCTGCAGGCAATGTCACTGGCAATTCTGACGAGTCCTCTCCTGCCTGGGATTCCTCCGATGCATCCTTGCGTGTAACGCCTACTGCTGCTGGCGCTGCTGTTGTTGCTGCTGGGAGTCGATGGTCATCCCAGAGGGGAAGTCGTAAGCCCACTTGTACTACTTCCAGTAAGCAATTGACTGTTCAACAGTCCTTTGCGAGGAAGATGAAATATCACAGCAGTCATCCTGCTGCAAAGCGGATAACTGAGGCCTTGACAACTATGTTGGTGTTAGACGTGCGTCCGGTATCCGCCGTTAGTTCACAGGGAACTAGACAATTTATTGAGGCAGTGTGCCCCCGTTACCAAATACCATCTAGGTTCCACTTCTCTAGGCAGGCGATACCGAGAATGTACACGGACGTCAGAAAAAGACTCACCAGTGTCCTAAAAAATGCAGTTGTACCCAATGTCCACTTAACCACGGACATGTGGACAAGTGGAGCAGGGCAGGGTCAGGACTATATGACTGTGACAGCCCACTGGGTAGATGTATGGACTCCCGCCGCAAGAACAGCAGCGGCGGCACCAGTAGCAGCATCTCGCAAACGCCAACTCTTTCCTAGGCAGGCTACGCTTTGTATCACCGGTTTCCAGAATACGCACACAGCTGAAAACCTCTTACGGCAACTGAGGAAGATCATCGCGGAATGGCTTACCCCAATTGGACTCTCCTGTGGATTTGTGGCATCGGACAACGCCAGCAATATTGTGTGTGCATTAAATATGGGCAAATTCCAGCACGTCCCATGTTTTGCACATACCTTGAATTTGGTGGTGCAGAATTATTTAAAAAACGACAGGGGCGTGCAAGAGATGCTGTCGGTGGCCAGAAAAATTGCGGGACACTTTCGGCGTACAGGCACCACGTACAGAAGACTGGAGCACCACCAAAAACTACTGAACCTGCCCTGCCATCATCTGAAGCAAGAAGTGGTAACGAGGTGGAATTCAACCCTCTATATGCTTCAGAGGTTGGAGGAGCAGCAAAAGGCCATTCAAGCCTATACAATTGAGCACGATATAGGAGGTGGAATGCACCTGTCTCAAGCGCAGTGGAGAATGATTTCAACGTTGTGCAAGGTTCTGATGCCCTTTGAACTTGCCACACGTGAAGTCAGTTCAGACACTGCCAGCCTGAGTCAGGTCATTCCCCTCATCAGGCTTTTGCAGAAGAAGCTGGAGACATTGAAGGAGGAGCTAACACGGAGCGATTCCGCTAGGCATGTGGGACTTGTGGATGGAGCCCTTAATTCGCTTAACAAGGATTCACGGGTGGTCAATCTGTTGAAATCAGAGCACTACATTTTGGCCACCGTGCTCGATCCTAGATTTAAAGCCTACCTTGGATCTCTCTTTCCGGCAGACACAAGTCTGCTGGGGTTGAAAGACCTGCTGGTGACAAAATTGTCAAGTCAAGCGGAACGCGACCTGTCAACATCTCCTCCTTCACATTCTCCCGCAACTGGGGGTGCGAGGAAAAGGCTCAGAATTCCGAGCCCACCCGCTGGCGGTGATGCAGGGCAGTCTGGAGCGACTGCTGATGCTGACATCTGGTCCGGACTGAAGGACCTGACAACGATTACGGACATGTCGTCTACTGTCACTGCATATGATTCTCTCACCATTGAAAGAATGGTGGAGGATTATATGAGTGACCGCATCCAAGTAGGCACGTCACACAGTCCATACTTATACTGGCAGGAAAAAGAGGCAATTTGGAGGCCATTGCACAAACTGGCTTTATTCTACCTAAGTTGCCCTCCCACAAGTGTGTACTCCGAAAGAGTGTTTAGTGCCGCCGCTCACCTTGTCAGCAATCGGCGTACGAGGTTACATCCAGAAAATGTGGAGAAGATGATGTTCATTAAAATGAATTATAATCAATTCCTCCGCGGAGACATTGACCAGCAGCAATTGCCTCCACAAAGTACACAGGGAGCTGAGATGGTGGATTCCAGTGGGGACGAATTGATAATCTGTGAGGAGGGGGATGTACACGGTGATATATCGGAGGGTGATGATGAGGTGGACATCTTGCCTCTGTAGAGCCAGTTTGTGCAAGGAGAGATTAATTGCTTCTTTTTTGGGGGGGGTCCAAACCAACCCGTCATATCAGTCACAGTCGTGTGGCAGACCCTGTCACTGAAATGATGGGTTGGTTAAAGTGTGCATGTCCTGTTTTGTTTATACAACATAAGGGTGGGTGGGAGGGCCCAAGGACAATTCCATCTTGCACCTCTTTTTTCTTTTATTTTTCTTTGCGTCATGTGCTGTTTGGGGAGGGTTTTTTGGAAGGGACATCCTGCGTGACACTGCAGTGCAACTCCTAAATGGGCCCGGTGTTTGTGTCGGCCACTAGGGGCGCTAATCTTACTCACACAGTCAGCTACCTCATTGCGCCTCTTTTTTTCTTTGCGTCATGTGCTGATTGGGGAGGGTTTTTTGGAAGGGACATCCTGCGTGACACTGCAGTGCCACTCCTAAATGGGCCCGGTGTTTGTGTCGGCCACTAGGGTCGCTAATCTTACTCACACAGTCAGCTACCTCATTGCGCCTCTTTTTTTCTTTGCGTCATGTGCTGATTGGGGAGGGTTTTTTGGAAGGGACATCCTGCGTGACACTGCAGTGCCACTCCTAAATGGGCCCGGTGTTTGTGTCGGCCACTAGGGTCGCTAATCTTACTCACACAGTCAGCTACCTCATTGCGCCTCTTTTTTTCTTTGCGTCATGTGCTGATTGGGGAGGGTTTTTTGGAAGGGACATCCTGCGTGACACTGCAGTGCCACTCCTAAATGGGCCCGGTGTTTGTGTCGGCCACTAGGGTCGCTAATCTTACTCACACAGTCAGCTACCTCATTGCGCCTCTTTTTTTCTTTGCGTCATGTGCTGATTGGGGAGGGTTTTTTGGAAGGGACATCCTGCGTGACACTGCAGTGCCACTCCTAAATGGGCCCGGTGTTTGTGTCGGCCACTAGGGTCGCTAATCTTACTCACACAGTCAGCTACCTCATTGCGCCTCTTTTTTTCTTTGCGTCATGTGCTGATTGGGGAGGGTTTTTTGGAAGGGACATCCTGCGTGACACTGCAGTGCCACTCCTAAATGGGCCCGGTGTTTGTGTCGGCCACTAGGGTCGCTAATCTTACTCACACAGTCAGCTACCTCATTGCGCCTCTTTTTTTCTTTGCGTCATGTGCTGATTGGGGAGGGTTTTTTGGAAGGGACATCCTGCGTGACACTGCAGTGCCACTCCTAAATGGGCCCGGTGTTTGTGTCGGCCACTAGGGTCGCTTATCTTACTCACACAGTCAGCTACCTCATTGCGCCTCTTTTTTTCTTTGCGTCATGTGCTGATTGGGGAGGGTTTTTTGGAAGGGACATCCTGCGTGACACTGCAGTGCCACTCCTAGATGGGCCAGGTGTTTGTGTCGGCCACTAGTGTCGCTTAGCTTAGTCATCCAGCGACCTTGGTGCAAATTTTAGGACTAAAAATAATATTGTGAGGTGTGAGGTATTCAGAATAGACTGAAAATGAGTGGAAATTATGGTTTTTGAGGTTAATAATAATATGGGATCAAAATGACCCCCAAATTCTATGATTTAAGCTGTTTTTTAGTGTTTTTTTTAAAAAACACCCGAATCCAAAACACACCCGAATCCGACAAAAAAAATTCGGTGAGGTTTTGCCAAAACGCGGTCGAACCCAAAACACGGCCGCGGAACCGAACCCAAAACCAAAACACAAAACCCGAAAAATTTCAGGCGCTCATCTCTAGTGAAAATGGCGGCGACGCGCGGCTCCTTATATAGAATCCGAGTCTCGCGATAGAATCCGAGCCTCGCGAGAATCCAACAGCGGGATGATGACGTTCGGGCGCGCTCGGGTTAACCGAGCAAGGCGGGAAGATCCGAGTCGCTCGGACCCGTGTAAAAAAACCTGAAGTTCGGGCGGGTTCGGTTTCCGAGGAACCGAACCCGCTCATCTCTACTGGAAATGAGTGGAAATGATTGTTATTGAGGTTAATAATACAGTAGGAGCAAAATTACCCCCAAATTCTGTGATTTTAGCTGTTTTTATGTTGTTTTCAAAAATCATCCAGATCCAAAACAAAAACACGAAAAGTGCCCGGCGCACATCTCTAAGAAACATACGTCTTTATTATTAGCAGTTTCTTTTATATAGCGCAGCATATTCCGTTGCGCTTTACAATTGGAAACAACAGTAACAGAACAGAACTGGGCAAAGACAGCCATAGAGGTAGGAGGGCCCTGCTCGTAGCTTACACTCTATAGTGATGTTGGCCTGGGGTCATAGGCGCTGATTCCGTGGGTGCTCCCGGGCTCGAGCACTCACGGACAATCGGGAGCACCCACGGAATCAGCCGCTGCCCCAGTTACCGCTATCCGCAGCAGCACCCACAGTGAGAAGCACTGGGGGCTGCGGAAACGGTTCGATACAGTGCAGTGCAAAAAAAAAAAACACCACAAATGGCCGCCGCCAAGGAGGAGACAGACGCTAGAGTTCACATTTGACCTCTAGCCCCTGCCTCCGCGTCGGCGGGCATTTTGAGGTATTTGTTACACAGCTATGTACGGAACCGCTTTCGCAGCCACCAGCGCATCTCAATCCACTGCGGGGGCCAGGAAGTATAGTTATCATCAGGGAGCCCGCCCCTCAGGACAAGGTAAACGGTACTAATTCTAATATAATAACACCGGCTGTATGGCTGCTCCCCCCGGACTCCCTGTATGTGTGTGTCACCATGCACCCCCTCCCCCAGGACCCCCTGTATATGTGTGTGTGTGTGTGTGTGTGTGTGTGTGTGTGTGTGTGTGTGTGTGTGTGTGTGTGTGTATGACACTCTGCCTCCCTCCCCCAGGACCCACTGTATGTATATGTGTGTGTGTGTGTGTGTGTGTGTGTGTGTGTGTGTATGACACCCTGCCTCCCTCCACCAGGACCCACTGTATGAGTGTGTGTCACCATGCCCCCCCCCCCCCCCATATATATATATATATATATATATATATATATATATCACCAAGCATTACGGTGTGTTGTATAATGTGTAATGGGCACCCACCAGCAAAAACATAAATCGGCCCCTATGTCTGGGGTCAGGAGGGTGTGAAAGTGAAGTAAGACAAAATATGTAGGATCTGCGTGGACTATACAGAGGGGATGTAACTGGATAGGAAAGCTATGAAGGTTATGTGTGTGGTTCTGGAATTTGATAAGCTGCCTGAAGAGATGAGTTTTCAGGGAACACCTGAAGGTTTGGAGACTAGAGGTAAGTCTTATTGTGCGTGGGAGGTCATTTCACAGAGTGGGTGCAGCCTGAAGAAAGTCCTGCAATCGTGCATGGGGGCCAGTAATGGGTGTGGATGAGAGACGTAGATCTTGTGCAGAGCGGAGAGGTCGGGTAGGGAGATATTATGAGATAAGAGAAGAGATGTACGTTGGTGTAGTTTGGTTAATGGCCTTGTGTGTGAGTAACAGTATTTTATATTGAATACAGTAGAGTACAGGTAACCAATAGAGGGACTGACAGAGCGGATCTGTGTACAAATATAGACATATTAGGTATATACAGCAGGGATGTGCAATCAGGTAGGCGGTTGTGGCTTGCTGGAGGTCATTTTGCAGGGCTCTGGCAGTGCTCCTCCTGTTCCTCCTTGCACAAAGGCGGAGGTAGCGGTCCTGCTGCTGGGTTGTTGACCTCCTACGGCCTCCTCCACGTCTCCTGATGTACTGGCCTGTCTCCTGGTAGCGCCTCCATGCTCTGGACATGTCATACTCCAGAGTTTTGATTTAAAAAAATGATTAGACTAATAACACATAAACATCTTATTTATTCTAATCAATTTTATAGTTAAAACTGGGCGACTCTGCGCAGCTCCCTGGAATTGCAGGAGATATAAGAGGTGACGCGTCCGCCTCTTATAGTCAGACACTGCTTGCAGCGCTGCTGACATGACCACACCATGCACAGTAATACGCGGCACAGTCATCATCACTAAATTGGGTATTTACAACACTGCTCAAAAAAATAAAGGGAACGCTAAAATAACACATCCTAGATCTGAATGAATGAAATATTCTTATTAAATACTTTGTTCTTTACATAGTTGAATGTGCTGACAACAAAATCACACAAAAATCATCAATGGAAATCAAATGTATTAACCCATGGAGGTCTGGATTTGGAGTCACCCTCAAAATTAAAGTGGAAAAACACACTACAGGCTGATCCAACTTTGATGTAATGTCCTTAAAACAAGTAAAAATGAGGCTCAGTAGTGTGTGTGGCCTCCTCGTGCCTGTATGACCTCCCTACAATGCCTGGGCATGCTCCTGATGAGGTGGCGGATGGTCTCCTGAGGGATGTCCTCCCAGACCTGGACTAAAGCATCCGCCAACTCCTGGACAGTCTGTGGTGCAACGTGGCGTTGGTGGATGGAGCGAGACATGATGTCCCAGATGTGCTCAATTGGATTCAGGTCTGGGGATCGGGCGGGCCAGTCCATAGCATCAATGCCTTCGTCTTGCAGGAACTGCTGACACACTCCAGCCACATGAGGTCTAGCATTGTCTTGCATTAGGAGGAACCCAGGGCCAACCGCACCAGCATATGGTCTCACAAGGGGTCTGAGGATCTCATCTCGGTACCTAATGGCAGTCAGGCTACATCTGGCGAGCACATGGAGGGCTGTGCGGCCCCCAAAGAAATGCCACCCCACACCAGTACTGACCCACTGCCAAACCGGCCATGCTGGAGGATGTTGCAGGCAGCAGAACGTTCTCCTTGGCATCTCCAGACTCTGTCACATGTGCTCAGTGAGAACCTGCTTTCATCTGTGAAGCGCACAGGGCGCAAGTGGCGAATTTGCCAATCTAGGTGTTCTCTGGCAAATGCCAAACGTCCTGCACGGTGTTGGGCTGTAAGAACAACCCCCACCTGTGGGCGTCGGGCCCTCATACCACCCTCATGGAGTCTGTTTCTGATCGTTTGAGTAGACACATGCACATTTGTGGCTTGCTGGAGGTCATTTTGCAGGGCTCTGGCAGTGCTCCTCCTGTTCCTCCTTGCACAAAGGCGGAGGTAGCGGTCCTGCTGCTGGGTTGTTGACCTCCTACGGCCTCCTCCACGTCTCCTGATGTACTGGCCTGTCTCCTGGTAGCGCCTCCATGCTCTGGACACTACGCTGACAGACACAGCAAACCTTCCTGCCACAGCTCGCATTGATGCGCCATCCTGGATGAGCTGCACTACCTGAGCCACTTGTGTGGGTTGTAGACTCCGTCTCATGCTACCACTAGAGTGAAAGCACCGGCAGCTTTCAAAAGTGACCAAAACATCAGCCAGAAAGCATAGGAGCTGAGAAGTGGTCTGTGGTCACCACCTGCAGAACAACTCCTTTATTGGGGGTGTCTTGCTAATTGCCTACAATTTCCACCTGTTGTCTATTCCATTTACACAACAGCATGTGAAATTGATTGTCAATCAGTGTTGCTTCCTAAGTAGACAGTTTGATTTCACAGAAGTGTGATTGACTTGGAGTTACATTGTGTTGTTTAAGTGTTCCCTTTATTTTTTTGAGCAGTTTATATTATCGCCCCTTTTTCTTATTGCAAGCTCATTCATTAAAGGCTGTAGTGAAGGAAATATCACTCATATCTCCTCGGTATAGCCGGCTGCGATCATTTCCACACTCCCCATACTATAGTATAATTCATCAAACTCCAAAAATAATTATTTTCTGAGTTTGAAAGTAAAACTGTTCACCAACCAGAGATGGCGTTCAGTTTCCCAAATGTGCGCTGCTAGCAGCGGGCAGCTTGTGTGTGTGTGTGTGTGTGTAGCGGTGGGATCTACCAGATCCCTCACGCTGTGCTCTGCAGTGCTGCAGCTTGTGTGTGTGTGTAGTGGTGGGATCTATCAGTGGGGGTAATTCCAAGTTGATCGCAGCAGAAAATATTTTAGCAGTTGTGCAAAACCATGTGCACTTCAGGGGGGGCAGATATAACATGTGCAGAGAGAGTTAGATTTAGGTGGGTTATTTTGTTTCTGTGCAGGGTAAATATTGGCTGCTTTATTTTTACACTGCAATTTAGATTGCAGATTGAACACACCACACCCAAATCTAACTCTCTCTGCACATGTTATGTCTGCCTCCCCTGCAGTGCACATGGGGGGTCATTCCGAATTGTTCGCTCGTTATTTTTTTCTTGCAACGGAGCGATTAGTCGCTAATGCGCATGCGCAATGTCCGCACTGCGACTGCGCCAAGTAAATTTGCTATGCAGTTAGGTATTTTACTCACGGCATTACGAGGTTTTTTCTTCGTTCTGGTGATCGTAATGTGATTGACAGGAAGTGGGTGTTTCTGGGTGGAAACTGGCCGTTTTATGGGTGTGTGCGAAAAAACGCTACCGTTTCTGGGAAAAAGGCGGGAGTGGCTGGAGAAACGGAGGAGTGTCTGGGCGAACGCTGGGTGTGTTTGTGACGTCAAACCTGGAACGAAACTGACTGAACTGATCGCAGATGCCGAGTAAGTCTGGAGCTACTCAGAAACTGCTAAGAAGTGTCTATTCGCAATTCTGCTAATCTTTCGTTCGCAATTTTGATAAGCTAAGATTCACTTCCAGTAGGCGGCGGCTTAGCGTGTGCAAAGCTGCTAAAAGCAGCTTGCGAGTGAACAACTCGGAATGAGGGCCATGGTTTTGCCCAACTGCTAAAAAATTTCCTGCTGCGATCAACTTGGAATTACCCCCAGTGCTCTGCAGTGCTGCAGCTTGAGCTCTAAGGTGTTAGATTTTAGGAAGGCTGAATGTGCAGAGATGGGGAGACGTGTAAATGGTTCATTGACCGATTGGAGGAACCTGGAAGATTGGGAGGAAAGGTGGATAAAAAATAAAAGTGCAATGCTAAAGGTAACAGACCTTTGTTTTAAAATGATTAGGAAAAGTACAAGGAAAGGAAGTCAATGGGGTAAATTTACTAAGATTCGTATTTTCCCGTTTGAGGTCAAAGTTCAATCACGAATGACATCGAAAGTGTAAATATGCAACTTTTTGAATTGATTACGACTAATTTACTAAGCTGCCGTATTCTGCATTTTCGGGTTTTCCGATGTCGATGTCATTCGGTTTTTTTGGCAGTATTTTACGTGAGTGACTTGTAAAACACTGCCGACTTTAATACAATGAATCTCGGCCGGATCTGAGAGATCCGTGCTGGGCTTCATTGTGCACCTTGTAAAAAAAATAAAAATGTTTAAATGTAAAAAAAAAATTGCGTGGGGTCCCCCCTCCTAAGCCAAACCAGCCTCGGGCTCTTTGAGCCGATCCTGGTTGCTGAAATATGGGGAAAAAATGGACAGGGGTTCCCCCATATTTAAACAACCAGCATCGGGCTCTGCGCCTGGTCCTGGTTCCAAAAATACGGGGGACAAAAAGCGTAGGGGTCCCCCGTATTTTTGAAACCAGCACCGGGCTCCACTAGCTGGACAGATAATGCCACAGCCGGGGGTCACTTTTATACAGTGCCTTGCGGCCGTGACATCAAATATCCAACTAGTCAGCCCCTGGCCGGGGTACCCTGGGGGAGTGGGGACCCCTTCAATCAAGGGGTCCCGTCCCCCCAGCCACCCAAGGGCCAGGGGTGAAGCCCGAGGCTGTCCCCCCCATCCAATGGGCTGCGGATGGGGGGCTGATAGCCTTTGTTCAAAGTGAATGATATTGTTTTTAGTAGCAGTACTACAAGGCCCAGCAAGCCTCCCCCGCAAGCTGGTACTTGGAGAACCACAAGTACCAGCATGCGGCGGAAAAATGGGCCCGCTGGTACCTGTAGTACTACTACTAAAAAATACCCCAATAAAGACATCACACACACACCTTGAAAGTATAACTTTAATACAACCATCCACACCTCCATATACACATACTTACCTTATGTTCCCACGCAGGTCGGTCCTCTTCTCCAGTAGAATCCATGGTGTACCTGTTGAAAAAATTATACTCACATAATCCAGTGTTTTAGGCTCCTCGGGTAATCCATTTGTAATCCACGTACTTGTAAAAATAAAAAAACGGATACCCGACCTCGCACTGAAAGGGGCCCCATGTTTTCACATGGGTCCCCTTTCCCCGAATGCCAGAAACCCCCTCTGACTGATGTCTAAGTGGGTTTCTTCAGCCAATCAGGGAGCGCCACGTTGTGGCACCCTCCTGATTGGCTGTGTGCTCCTGTACTGTATGACAGGCAGCACACGGCAGTGTTACAATGTAGCGCCTATGCGCTCCATTGTAACCAATGGTGGGAACTTTGTGGTCAGCGGGTGACCGAAAGTGACCTCACCGCTAACCACAAAGTTCCCACCATTGTTACACTGGAGCACATAGGCGCTACATTGTAACACTGCCGTGTGCCGCCTGTCAGACAGTACAGGAGCACACAGCCAATCAGGAGGGTGCCACAACGTGGCGCTCCCTGATTGGCTGAAGAAACCCACTTAGACATCAGTCAGAGGGGGTTTCTGGCATTCGGGGAAAGGGGTCCCATGTGAAAACATGGGGCCCCTTTCAGTGCGAGGTCGGGTATCCGTTTTTTTATTTTTACAAGTACGTGGATTACAAAAGGATTTACCGAGGAGCCTAAAACACTGGATTTGGTGAGTAGGATTTTTTCAACAGGTACACCATGGATTCTACTGGAGAAGAGCACCGACCCTCGTGTGAACATAAGGTAAGTATGTGTATATGGTGGTGTGTATGTATGTATTAAAGTTATACTTTCAAGGTGTGTGTGTGTTGTCTTTATTGGGGTATTTTTTTAGTAGTAGTACTATAGGTACCAGCGGGCCTGGTTTTCCGCCGCATGCTGGTACTTGTGGTTCTCCAAGTACCAGCTTGCGGGGGAGGCTTGCTGGGACTTGTAGTATTGCTGCTAAAAACAATATTCATTACTTTGAACAAAAGCTATCAGCCCCCCATCCGCAGCCCATTGGATGGGGGGGACAGCCTCGGGCTTCACCCCTGGCCCTTGGGTGGCTGGGGGGGGGACCCCTTGATTGAAGGGGTCCCCACTCCCCCAGGGTACCGCGGCCAGGGGTGACTAGTTGGATATTTGATGCCACGGCCGCAAGGCACTGTATAAAAGTGACCCCCGGCTGTGGCATTATCTGTCCAGCTAGTGGAGCCCGGTGCTGGTTTCAAAAATACGGGGAACCCCTACGCTTTTTGTCCCCCGTATTTTTGGAACCAGGACCAGGCGCAGAGCTCGGTGCTGGTTGCTTAAATATGGGGGAACCCCTGTCAATTTTTTTCCCATATTTTTGCAACCAGGGCCGGCTCAAAGAGCCCGAGGCTGGTTTGGTTAAGGAGGGGGGACCCCACACAATTTCTTTTTTTTTAAATTATAACATTTCCCACCCCTTCCCACTGATAAACATGCACGGATCTCATGGATCCGTGCATGCCTATACAAACACGGGATAAAAAAGCAGGTCTGTTTTTTTTTAGCACTTTTTCACGATTTGTATTTCAGCACGGCAGTGTTTGGCTATTGTCGGCAGTGTTTGTGTTTTGCACTTTTTAGTAAATGACCGATTTCTAGCAAATTGCAGGCGTATTTGACCGATGGTGTATTGATTCGTGATTTTTTCCTAGGACTTCCAAAATATTATGAATGCCCTCATCACTGCCGAGATTTTTGCTTAGTAAATTACTGAGATGACACTTTGAAGAAAAAACGGCATCTCGGTCAAAATCAGGACCTTAGTAAATATACCCCAATGTGGTTTACAACTAGAGGTATCAACTAGTGAAAGCATGAAAGATGGTCTTTAGGAAATATAACTACAGTAACTAATAAATGAATTATTTAACCAGTCACTAGCTACAGGAGTAATTCCAGTGGACTGGAAAAGAGTGCAGGTAGTCCCACTGCACCAAAGTGGAAGCAAGGAAAAGGCAAGCAACTACTGGCGATTGAGCCTTCCATCAGAAGTAGGGAAATAGATGGAAACACTATTAAAAGTAAGAAATGTGGAATATCTAGCCACCCACATAACCTCCATAGACTATTCTACCTTACTAACTTCCCATTATACAGTGCAAACATAATGTTACATATGTTGTCTTTCCACATTGGCCAACATTGCTCTGTGATCATACAGCCCACCAAGGTCCTCTGCTACCTGGCAGGACTGATATGCAGTATATAGCACTTATACTTTACACTCACATTCCTATTTCCCTATACAGTGTAAGCCTGGGAGCAGGGCCCTTGTACCTCTCTGTATTTCTTGTTACCCAGTTTTGTTCCCAATTGTACGCCATAATGGAATATATATATTGTATAAGTAACTGTTAATAAATACATTGTTACCCCCACCTACTTTATTTAAACCTTTTATTGTCCTATGTCCAATTAGATTCTTCCAGGCGTCTGTCTCGTAATGTCGGAGGTCACTAATCTGTCATATTCTGTATAGGATACAGATCTGATATCTAATTTTGTCTCTTTAGCTAAAGAAATGAAAAGGATTATTGTCAGATATAGCTTCTAACATAATTCTATTTAATACACGCTGTCTTCACTTTCCTGCGTCCCATTAATCTTCCTCTTTATGGCTCAGACATGACTGAAAGCTAAAAGATGATGGCATTTCATTTTAGATGGGCACTTAATTAGATTAAGAACTGGAAAGGAGATCCTAATAAGGGTGATGTTAGGTGGCTGAGCTCCTTACAGTGTAATGTACGTTACCGGCCTCGCTCTACATCCCTGATGAATGTGTAATGGGCTTTCTCTACTTACTATTATTTCTTTTTTATTCTTGAACTTTGCATGAAAATGAAGCAGGATAATTCCCAACGTGTTCCGGAAAGAGCTGAAGATGTCACAGAAGGATCACAGGATGTTCTGAAGGACTGGGCATTCTACAACTAAGATAGTCAATGTATTATATGCTCTATAGCAGGTTCTTCACAGTGTGCCTCGGTGTTTGAGCCCTGTCCTCTATCATTCCAGTTTTCTAGCAGTCGCCATGCAGCCGCCTAAATACCTGGATATAACCTGGTTCTCTCAGCCGCTCAGTGACTCCTCGCTGTACAACAATAAAATGACCGGTCGCTGGTTGAACATTTGGCCATCGATATTTTCTGTCTGCAGGGTGGTGTAATAGCCACACTTCACATAGCTGTGTCCTTCTGATCCTTCACAAAGGGATTAGTTCCACAGGAAGCGGCTTATCTATCTTTCCAGCTGCCATTCCAAAAGTTTCATGTCCCAAACCAGTGAAGGAGAAAGGATTCAGCTATCGACTGAAATTGTTCTGAACGTTGCTCTGTGCGTCAGACAAGCCATTATTTTACATACAGAGTTTCATTGACAGCTCCACAAGGCTGTTCATCCAGTATATACTATAGTACTAACGCATGTATATTATACTTGTAGGTTTATTACAGTCAGGTGGAGAGCATCAGTACATGTCCCATAGTGATATAATGTGCCAGAGAGGAGGAGGCCACATGGATCCTGAACATGGGCCCTCTTCTCTCTTAAAATTCTCCTGAGTGGAAACCTACGGGGGCAGAACCATCTACCCTACATGTGGTGGACACCTAGGGGAAAGGAATCATCTACCTTATATGTACAGAGATAGATGGACACCTACTGGCAAGTAACCAACTACCTTACATGTACAGAGATAGATGGACACCTAGGGGAAAGAAATCATCTACCTTATATGTACAGAGATAGATGGACACCTAGGGGAAAGGAACCATCTACCTTATATGTACAGAGATAGATGGACACCTAGGGGAAATGAACCATCTACCTTATATGTACAGAGATAGATGGACACCTAGGGGAAAGAAATCATCTACCTTATATGTACAGAGATAGATGGACACCTAGGGGAAAGGAACCATCTACCTTATATGTGCAGAGATAGGTAGACACCTAGGGGGAAGGAAACATCTACCTTATATGTGCAGAGATAGGTATACACCTAGGGGAAAGGAACCATCTACCTTATATGTGCAGAGATAGGTAGACACCTAGGGGAAAGGAACCATCTACCTTATATGTGCAGAGATAGGTGGACACCTAGGGGGAAGGAACCATCTACCTTATATGTGCAGAGATAGGTAGACACCTAGGGGGAAGGAACCATCTGCCTTATATGTACAGAGATACGTAGACACCTAGGGGAAAGGAACCATCTACCTTATATGTGCAGAGATAGGTAGACACCTAGGGGGAAGGAACCATCTACCTTACATGTGCAGAGATAGGTAGACACCTAGGGGAAAGGAATCATCTACCTTATATGTACAGAGATAGATGGACACCTAGGGGAAAGGAACCATCTACCTTATATGTGCAGAGATAGGTGGACACCTAGGGGAAAGGAACCATCTACCTTATATGTGCAGAGATAGGTAGACACCTAGGGGAAAGGAACCATCTACCTTATATGTGCAGACATAGGTAGACACCTAGGGGGAAGGAACCATCTGCCTTATATGTACAGAGATACGTAGACACCTAGGGGAAAGGAACCATCTACCTTATATGTGCAGAGATAGGTAGACACCTAGGGGGAAGGAACCATCTGCCTTATATGTACAGAGATAGATGGACACCTACGGGCAAGTAACCAACTACCTTACATGTACAGAGATAGATGGACACCTAGGGGAAAGAAATCATCTACCTTATATGTACAGAGATAGATGGACACCTAGGGGAAAGGAACCATCTACCTTATATGTACAGAGATAGATGGACACCTACTGGCAAGTAACCAACTACCTTACATGTACAGAGATAGATGGACACCTAGGGGAAAGGAACCATCTACCTTATATGTGCAGAGATAGGTAGACACCTAGGGGAAAGGAACCATCTACCTTATATGTGCAGAGATAGATGGACACCTAGGGGAAAGAAATCATCTACCTTATATGTACAGAGATAGATGGACACCTAGGGGAAAGGAACCATCTACCTTATATGTGCAGAGATAGATGGACACCTAGGGGAAAGAAATCATCTACCTTATATGTACAGAGATAGATGGACACCTAGGGGAAAGGAACCATCTACCTTATATGTACAGAGATAGATGGACACCTAGGGGAAAGGAACCATCTACCTTATATGTACAGAGATAGATGGACACCTAGGGGAAAGGAACCATCTACCTTATATGTACAGAGATAGATGGACACCTAGGGGAAAGGAACCATCTACCTTATATGTACAGAGATAGATGGACACCTAGGGGAAAGAAATCATCTACCTTATATGTACAGAGATAGATGGACACCTAAGGGAAAGGAACCATCTACCTTATATGTGCAGAGATAGGTAGACACCTAGGGGAAAGGAACCATCTACCTTATATGTGCAGTGATAGGTAGACACCTAGGGGAAAGGAACCATCTGCCTTATATGTACAGAGATAGATGGACACCTAGGGGGAAGGAAACATCTACCATATATGTGCAGAGATAGGTGGACACCTAGGGGGAAGGAACCATCTACCATATATGTGCAGAGATAGGCTGACACCTATGGTGAAGGATCCAGCTACCTTATATGTGCAGTGATAGGCTGACACCTATGATGAAGGATCCATCTACCCTACATGTGCAGTGATAGGCTGACACCTAGGCGGAAGGATCCATCTAGCCTATAATTGCAGAAATAGGTAGACACCTAGGGGGAAAGAATCATCTACC
Source organism: Pseudophryne corroboree (assembly GCF_028390025.1). Lineage (NCBI taxonomy): Eukaryota > Metazoa > Chordata > Amphibia > Anura > Myobatrachidae > Pseudophryne > Pseudophryne corroboree. The sequence continues at coordinate 844,702,803 of NC_086449.1, forward strand.
TTACGTGTTGTTACATGTTCTGTCTGTTATTCTGCTTTGTTCCCCAGCAGTATGTTCCCCTACCACTAGGGGTCACCAGGGAGCTAATTTGCGTGCCACAGTTTTGGATTCTGCCTAAGACACTGCAGTTCTGTCTTGGAATTGTGGTCAGGTATCAGGTATTCTGATTTAATTACCAGCATGGAAAACACCTGTTCATGTCCTCTTTAATCCCCCTGGGCCCAGCATTCAGTGCTGGGTCATTAAAGTCTGCCTGAGATCTGGAGCCTGTGTTACGGTGTATACACATGGGGCGGTTTTTCCCAGCGGGTATACAGAGTGATGATCGTGGACATCGCTGGCAGGAAAATAGCGGAGTGCAGACACACTGAGCGGTTCTCCCTGTGCCCAGCAATGTTCACGGGGGTGAATCACTGTCCACAGCAGGAGATTGTGGAAAGTGGTTCACTCGACCGGTAAAACTGGCCAAAGGATGGCCGGCGGGCAGCGATGATGCGGGAGCGTGCATCAGCGCTCATCACCCGGCCATACACACTAGGAGGTTTTGAGCTCACAATCTAGTGTGTATGCACCGTCAGTCGTCCTGTGGATGCCGTGTTTCCAGTCTGGTTCCTGTATTTCGTGATTCTGTTGGACTCCAGTACCAGCTACAGGTCTGCAACTCTTAAAGCACTTCGTCACCAGTTCAGGTTATCCCTCTGTTACTATTTCTGCTCATTCACATCAGGAGTCCTGTGTACCAGTGTCATCCCTGCACTTACAAGCGTGTCTGCATTCTGCTGTAATTCCGGCCTTTACTTTCTGTTTGTCTAGCATTATTTCATATCCCTGATTCTCGGGAGTTTATTGTTATTAAATGAACCTCTATGAATTTCTGCTGTGATTAGGCCGTGACTCTGCCTTCAATCTCTTGTGTTGCCCTGGGGCCTGTGATTTGCTGCTTTTAGAAGAGCCCAGATTATATTTTCTACTAGGCTTTTACTTTTAGGATGTTAGTTCTTAAATAATGAAATCATTGTATGGGGTCGTATAGTTTATTACACTGCCATCCTATCTGCAATTGCAGTGAATCAGTGTTTGATAGGTGCGTAATATTAATATAAACTGCCATGTGTTGTTCTGCTCTGTCACTTAAGGGCCCTACACACTTGCGATCCGCTGCCGAGCTGCCCGCGGGGGATACAGCCGACCCGGCGGCGGAGGGGGCAGTAAAGTTTCTTCACTCTTCCCGTCACCCGGCTCCATAGATGTGCAGGCAAATATGGACAAGATCGTACATATTGGCCTGCATGCACAAGCGGCGGGGGGCACCAGCGATGAACGAGCGCCGGGCCTCCACACTGAAAGATATGAACGGTATCTCGTTCATTAATGAACGCGATCGTTCATATCTTTGAGTATTATTGGCCAGTGTGTAGGGCGCATTAGTTTACCCAGAAAGCTTAATGGGCCAATATTGGTGAAAATGAAATGAAATGAATGTTATTGATGTTATTAATACTGTAGCTTTTATAATGAATTTTAAAGAAATCCAGATTCACAACAAAACGTTTGAGGGTGGTTTTCCAACACCAAAACACAATGAAGATTTAAAACCAAAACACAGGGTGTGAGCACGGGTGTGGTTCGTTTTATCGACAGTGTCTAGGTCGACAATGTTTAGGTCAACCACTATAGGTCGACAGTCACTAGGTCGACATGGATGGAAGGTCGACAGGGTTTCTAGGTCGACATGTGCTAGGTCGACAGGTCTAAAGGTCGACATGAGGATTTTTTTTTTTTTTTTTGTCGTTTTCTTGGTAAAGTGACCGGGATCCCAAATTAGTGCACCGCGTCCCCTCACATGGCTCGCTTCGCTCGCCATGCTTCGGGCATGGTGCCTTCGCTTCGCTCGGCACACTTTACCGTTCCAATCGTAGTCCACGTGGATCGTTAAGTATGAAAAAATAAAAAAAAATGTGAAAAACTCATGTCGACCTTTAGACCTGTCGACCTAGCACATGTCGACCTAGAAACCCTGTCGACCTTCCATCCATGTCGACCTAGTGACTGTCGACCTATAGTGGTCGACCTAAACATTGTCGACCTAGACACTGTCGATCTTCAGACCGGATCCCGTGAGCACATCTTTACTTAAATGAAAAAACATGCGGAAACAGGTATTAGTGATAATGACTGTGCCCCTAAACCTTATCCCCCACTTTATTTACTCACGTTATACATTGTTATCCTCCTGTTTTAGACCGTGACATATCTTTAGTGTATGTAGTTTTTCTGTTGCTATTAGTAATGCAAATCTTTTCTGGATAGTATACAAAAATAATCCCTTAGGATTTTTTTTTTAAAAGAGACCGATAGACAGACATAGAGGTAAGAGAGCGCTACACACAGGCTTGCACTCTATAGGGAAATAAGAATGTGACACATGTGGGTAAGTGCTGTATATATTACATATTGGTCCAGCCAGATTGCAGAGGTTCTTGGTGCAGTCACGCAGTAATGTTGGTCTGGGGTCAGCGGGATGTGGGAATGTAGAAGAGAACCTCAGTATGGAAGCAGGAGCGCCTATAGGGCCTAATTCAGGGTTGATTGCAAAAGCAAAATCTTTCTCTAATGGGCAAAACCATGTGCACTGCAGGGGGGCAGATGTAACGTGCAGAGAGAGATAGATTTGGGTGGGGTGTGATCAAACTGAAATCTAAATTACAGTGTAGAAATAAAGCAGCCAGTATTTACCCTGCACAGAAACAATATAACCCACCCAAATCCCATCCGCACCTGCCCGATTTCTAGTGAAGCGGGCAGGATGAGGATAAAAACAGAAAAAAATACAGCAATAATATGAAGGGGGCAGGGCTATAAGACGGGAATGACCTCATTTAGCCCTGCCCCCTACCCGCTGACTCCTCGAATAACGGGCATTACCTCATCTTGGGGACGAGGCCTGATGACAGACAGCCTGCCCCCTGAAGTGAACTGGTGTGTCTCCTCTCCGGGCTTCTACCGGAGAGAAGTAAAAAAAAAGTAGGTAAGTATGTGTTTCAGGGAGTCAGGGAGATTGCTGGACTATTCAGGGAGTAAGGATGATTGCTGGTCTATTCAGGGAGTCAGGGAGATTGCTGGACTATTCAGGGAGTAAGGATGATTGCTGGTCTATTCAGGGAGTCAGGGAGATTGCTGGTCTATTCAGGGAGTCAGGGAGATTGCTGGTCTATTCAGGGAGTCAGGGAGATTGCTGGTCTATTCAGGGAGTCAGGGAGATTACTGGACTATTCAGGGAGTCAGGGAGATTGCTGGTCTATTCAGGGAGTCAGGGAGATTGCTGGTCTATTCAGGGAGTCAGGGAGATTACTGGTCTATTCAGGGAGTCAGGGAGACTGCTGGTCTATTCAGGGAGTCAGGGAGATTGCTGGTCTATTCAGGGAGTCAGGGAGATTGCTGGTCTATTCAGGGAGTCAGGGAGATTACTGGACTATTCAGGGAGTCAGGGAGATTGCTGGTCTATTCAGGGAGTCAGGGAGATTGCTGGTGTATTCAGGGAGTCAGGGAGATTGCTGGTCTATTCAGGGAGTCAGGGAGATTGCTGGTGTATTCAGGGAGTCAGAGAGATTGCTGGTCTATTCAGGGAGTCAGGGAGATTGCTGGTCTATTCAGGGAGTCTGGGAGATTGCTGGTCTATTCAGGGAGTCTGGGAGATTGCTGGACTATTCAGGGAGTCAGGGAGATTGCTGGACTATTCAGGGAGTCAGGGAGATTGATGTTCTATTCAGGGAGTCAGGGAGATTGCAGGTCTATTCAGGGAGTCAGGGAGATAGTTGGTCTATTCAGTGAGTCAGAGAGATTGCTGGTCTATTCAGGGAGTCAGGGAGATGGCTGGTCTATTCAGGGAGTCAGGGAGATTGCTGGTCTATTCAGGGAGTCAGGGAGATTGATGGTCTATTTAGGGAGTCAGGGAGATTGATGTTCTATTCAGGGAGTCAGGGAGATCGCTGATCTATTCAGGGAGTCAGGGAGATTGCTGGACTATTCAGGGAGTCAGGGAGATTGCTGGTCTATTCAGGGAATCAGGGAGATTGCTGGTCTATTCAGGGAGTCAGGGAGATAGTTGGTCTATTCAGGGAGTCAGGGAGATTGCTGGTGTATACAGAGAGTCAGAGAGATTGCTGGTGTATTCAGGGAGTCAGGGAGATAGTTGGACTATTCAGGGAGTCAGGGAGATTGCTGGTCTATTCAGGGAGTCAGAGAGATTGCTGGTCTATTCAGAGAGTAAGGATGATTGCTGGTCTATTCAGAGAGTCAGGGAGATTGTTGGTCTATTCAGAGAGTCAGGGAGATAGCTGGTCTATTCAGAGAGTCAGGGAGATTGCTGGTCTATTCAGGGAGTCAGGGAGATTGCTGCTAATACAGGGAGTCAGGGAATTGCTGGTCTATCCAGGGAGTCAGGGAGATTGCTGCTACTAGAGGGAATTGCTGGTCTATCCAGGGAGACAGGGAGATAGCTGCTACTACAGGGAGTCAGGGAGATAGCTGCTACTACAGGGAGTCAGGGAGATAGCTGCTACTACAGGGAGTCAGGGAGATAGCTGCTACTACCGTGAGTCAGGGAGATAGCTGCTGCTACTACAGTGAGTCAGGGAGATTGCTGCTACTACAGGGAGTCAGGGAGATTGCTGCTGCTACTACAGGGAGTCAGGGAGATTGCTGCTGCTACTACAGGGAGTCAGGGAGATTGCTGCTACTACAGGGAGTCAGGGAGATTGCTGCTACTACAGGGAGTCAGGGAGATTGCTGCTACTACAGGGAGTCAGGGAGATTGCTGCTACTACAGGGAGTCAGGGAGATTGCTGCTACTACAGGGAGTCAGGGAGATTGCTGCTACTACAGGGAGTCAGGGAGATTGCTGCTGCTACTACAGGGAGTCAGGGAGATTGCTGCTGCTACTACAGGGAGTCAGGGAGATTGCTGCTGCTACTACAGGGAGTCAGGGAGATTGCTGCTACTACAGGGAGTCAGGGAGATTGCTGCTACTACAGGGAGTCAGGGAGATTGCTGCTACTACAGGGAGTCAGGGAGATTGCTGCTACTACAGGGAGTCAGGGAGATAGCTGCTACTACAGTGAGTCAGGGAGATTGCTGCTACTACAGGGAGTCAGGGAGATTGCTGCTGCTACTACAGGGAGTCAGGGAGATTGCTGCTACTACAGGGAGTCAGGGAGATTGCTGCTACTACAGGGAGTCAGGGAGATTGCTGCTACTACAGGGAGTCAGGGAGATTGCTGCTACTACAGGGAGTCAGGGAGATTGCTGCTACTACAGGGAGTCAGGGAGATTGCTGCTACTACAGGGAGTCAGGGAGATTGCTGCTGCTACTACAGGGAGTCAGGGAGATTGCTGCTGCTACTACAGGGAGTCAGGGAGATTGCTGCTGCTACTACAGGGAGTCAGGGAGATTGCTGCTGCTACTACAGGGAGTCAGGGAGATTGCTGCTACTACAGGGAGTCAGGGAGATTGCTGCTACTACAGGGAGTCAGGGAGATTGCTGCTACTACAGGGAGTCAGGGAGATTGCTGCTACTACAGGGAGTCAGGGAGATTGCTGCTACTACAGGGAGTCAGGGAGATTGCTGCTGCTACTACAGGGAGTCAGGGAGATTGCTGCTGCTACTACAGGGAGTCAGGGAGATTGCTGCTGCTACTACAGGGAGTCAGGGAGATTGCTGCTGCTACTACAGGGAGTCAGGGAGATTGCTGCTACTACAGGGAGTCAGGGAGATTGCTGCTACTACAGGGAGTCAGGGAGATTGCTGCTACTACAGGGAGTCAGGGAGATTGCTGCTACTACAGGGAGTCAGGGAGATTGCTGCTGCTACTACAGGGAGTCAGGGAGATTGCTGCTACTACAGGGAGTCAGGGAGATTGCTGCTACTACAGGGAGTCAGGGAGATTGCTGCTACTACAGGGAGTCAGGGAGATTGCTGCTACTACAGGGAGTCAGGGAGATAGCTGCTACTACAGGGAGTCAGGGAGATTGCTGGTCTATTCAGGGAGTCAGGGAGATTGCTGGTCTATTCAGGGAGTCAGGGAGATTGCTGGTCTATCCAGGGAGTCTCCTGCAGAATGCGGGAGGGTAGGTAATTATAGCTGCAAGCCTTTCATTGTTCCACATTTCCTGCAGATGGGAACTCAGAATATGTCGGCACAGCTGTGTATGTTCCTACGCAGCACTTAGAGTAACCTGGCTACTAAAGAAACATTATCTGTCTGCGAGGGAGACTGATTGATAAAACAATGAGCGAGCACCCGTCCTGGGGAAAGTTTCACCAGCAGGACAGCATGTTAATAGGCCGTATTCCATGGCTGCTGTGACTGACTGCTTATCGATTCTCCCAGTAATCCACAGCTCGGCCTCGCAGCACAATTTAGTTTGGAGAGCCACAGGGTCCAACGTCTTCTCTCAATTACAACTTTCAGAAGGGTAGATCAATAAAATGTAAATTGCTTATGGTAATCACAAGTTCAATCTTCAGTGATCAGCATAAGTTATCTGCTGACCCAGCCGAGACGCCGGACTGAGACATTTAATGAGCGGTCATTTGCTGCGGGTGCGTCAGATCATTTTGTTGTTACGTGGGAGAAATCATCCCGTGTCTTTAATTCCATATACAATTCCCTGAATACTCCAGGAACACGCTGCAGTGTTCTTACTGTGCCTTAATGGGAATTCTTTATGAATAAGCAATTATATTTTCTATTAAACAGTTTTAATGTAATTGAATTAGACGGCGTAATATTGCTGGGACAAGCGAAAGCTCTGATTAGCAAGAACTGTGATATTGGTAGTTCAAATTAATTTATAGAGCTGAAAAATAAAACCAATTAAACAGAATTGCCTTTTTAAAGGACTGTAATTAAGCAACACATTGTCTGTGAGAATATGTGTAATAACAGTTTGTGTTGAGTCCTGGATGGGAGCAGAATAGAAAAGGATTACTGCGCACATTCCGCGGCGTGCTATCACGCCGTGCTGTCTCTCATACAGTAATTGCAGCCTTTACAGAAACTGTACATTAAACGCAGGAGAACGTCGCCAGCATGTAAGTATTACTTCTGCTTGTGGTGGCATGGGCATTATCACGCTGGGCCGCAGGTGACGCGGTAACGCAGAATAGGGACACGCAGCCGTGTATGTGCCGCACCGTGTTCTCCTATACCATACTTCAATACTTGGTCCTCAGGGATGGGGGACTGAGTGCTATACTACTTAGGATGCCGGGAATTAGCAGCTAGAGCCTGTAGGGGTACCCAATACCCTACTATGTAACTAACTGGTACACAAAGGGGGGGTTTGCACTTGTACTGATGTTATCTGAATAAGGAACTGGAACTAGTGTGTAATCTTATTCAAATATATTCAGGAATCACAATGTTCCACAATATGTGTCAATATAATAACATAAGCGGTATGTTCCGACAAAATGAACAAAACACATATATAGGCATATGATTAATGGAGGGTGGGGCCCACAACAATGCAATTATGCTGCCACGCCCCACCCCATCCACCTATGTCATGTTACACCCCTGCACCGCCAACCTGTGCCACAGCACACACCCGCACCGCCAACCCTCACCCTGGTAACTATAGACCGGTAAGTTTGACATCTATAGTGGGGAAATTACTAGAAGATATATTAAGGGACAGCATTCTAGAGTACTTGGATACCTCCAGGTACTTACTATTCCTTACTAGGAATCAGCATGGATTTGTGAAGGACAGATCCTGTCAAAGTAACTTAATAAGCTTCTACGAGAAAGTGAGTGATCATATTGATAAGGGCCAAGCAGTGGATGTGATCTTTTTGGACTTCACTAAGGCTTTTGACAAAGTTCCACACAGGAGACTAATTCTCAAACCAAGAGAGCTTGGGGTGGGAAACACTATCCGTACTTGGGTGAGTAATTGGCTGTGTAATAGGGAACAGCGAGTGGGGGTTAATGGGATGAACTCTGAATGGGCTTCAGTACTCAGTGGAATACCGCAGGGCTCAGTACTCGGGCCATTGCGGTTTAATATATTCATTAATGACCTAGGAGAGGGACTGGAAAGCACAGTGTCAATTTTCGCAGCTGATACTAAACTATGTAGAATAATTAATTCAGACAAGGATGTTGAGTCTCTACAGAATTACTTATCTAGACTGGAGGCCTGGGCAGACAAATGGAGAATGAGGTTCAATATAGACAAATATAAAGTTATACCCTTTGGGACTAAGAACAACCAGGCAGCCTATAAACTAAATGGGGAAAATGTAGGAATAACGGTAGTAGAAAGATTTGGGAGCGCTCATCGATAATAGACTTAGTAGCAGTACGCAATGTCAAAATGCAGCAGCAAAAGCTAATAAGGTGTTATCATGCATAAAACGGGGAATGGAGACAAGGGATGAAAGTGTAATCCTGCCACTGTATAAATCATTGGTGCGGCCACACCTGGAATATTGTGTACAGTTCTGGGCACCTCACTATACAAAAGATATCTTGGAACTCGAAAAGGTTCAGAGGCGAGCCACCAAACTGATCAAGGGGTTAGAGACACTGGACTATGTGGAAAGACTTACAAGGTTAGATATGTTCACACTGGAAAAGAGGCGACTGAGAGGGGACATTATTAATATTTATAAATACATTAAGGGATAATACAAGGATTTATCAAACGATGTATTTATCAAAAAAACACCACATAGGACACCCCCTGAGGTTAGAAGAAAAATAATTCCATACTCAACGGAGAAAACGGTCCTTCACAGTAAGGGCAGTAAGGATTTGGAATTCTCTGCCAGAGAAGGTAGTAATGGTGGACTCAATCAATAAGTTTAAAAATGGATTAGGTAAATTCCTAGCGGAAAAAAATATCCAGGGATACAGCATTTAATTAGATTTAAAAAAGAAATGATTAATACAGGTTGAACTCGATGGACAATTGTCTTTTTTCAATCTCAACAACTATGTAACCTGTGCCACGGCACACCCCCATGCCGCCCACCTGTGCCACATCACACCCCCATGCCGCCCACCTGTGTCACATCACACCCCCTCACCACCCACCTGTGCCACATCACACCCCCATGCTGCCCACCAGTGCCACCTCACACCCCCCATGCCGCCCACCTTTGCCACATCACACCCCCTCACCGCCCACCTGTACATCACACCCCCTCACCACCCACCTGTGTCACATCACACCCCCTCACCACCCACCTGTGTCACATCACACCCCTCACCGCCCACCTGTGTCACATCACACCCCCTCACTGCCCACCTGTGCCACCTCACACCCCCATGCCACCCACCTGTGCCACATCACACCCCCTCACCGCCCACCTGTATATCACACCCCCTCACCACCCACCTGTGTCACATCACACCCCCTCACCGCCCACCTAGAAACATAGAAACATAGAATTTGTCGGCAGATAAGAACCACTTGGCCCATCTAGTCTGCCCCTTATTTTTTTTTTTTTATATTATTTTTTAACACTAACCTTATTTGATCCTTATTTCTTTGTAAGGATATCCTTATGTCTATCCCATGCATGTTTAAATTGCTCTACTGTCTTAGCCTCTACCACCTCTGATGGGAGGCTATTCCACTTGTCCACTACCCTTTCTGTGAAATAATTTTTCCGCAAATTTCCCCTGAACCTCCCCCCCTCCAGTCTCAGTGCATGTCCTCGTGTCCTATTGCTTCTCTTCATTTGGAGAATGTTTCCCTCCTGGACTTTGTTAAAACCCTTCATATATTTGAAAGTTTCTATTAGAGATGAGCGGGTTCGGTTCCTCGGAATCCGAACCCGCCCGAACTTCATTTTTTTTTACACGGGGCCGAGCGACTCGGATCTTCCCGCCTTGCTCGGTTAACCCGAGCGCGCCCGAACGTCATCATCCCGCTGTCGGATTCTCGCGAGGCTCGGATTCTATCGCGAGACTCGGATTCTATATAAGGAGCCGCGCGTCGCCGCCATTTTCACACGTGCATTGAGATTCATAGGGAGAGGACGTGGCTGGCGTCCTCTCCGTTTATAGAGAAAAGAGTGAGACTAGAGTAGAGAGAGACACAGTAGTAATTTTGGGGAGCATTAGGAGGAGTACTACTACTTGCTGAAGTGATAGATAGTGTGACTGTATATCTGACTTGTGGGGGAGACACTGACAGTGGGGAGCAGTTAGAGTCTGAGAGCAGGAGTACATATTTTAACGTACAGTGCACACTTTTGCTGCCAGAGTGCCACACTGCCATTGTGACCACACTGACCACCAGTATATATTGTGATTGTCTGCTTAGGAGTACTACTTGCAAGTGTGACCAGTGACCTGACCACCAGTTTAATTAATCACCACCAGTTTAATATATATATATATATATATATATATATAATTGCATATAATATATATATAATATTGTATACCACCTACCCGTGGTTTTTTTTTTCTTTCTTCTTGATACATACTACTATAGTAGCTTACTGTAGCAGTCTGCGGTGCTGCTGAGCTGACAGTGTCCAGCAGGTCCGTCATCAGTCATTACATAATAAATATATATACCTGTCCGGCTGCAGTACTAGTGATATTATATATATATATATTGATTTCATCTCATTATCATCCAGTCTATATTAGCAGCAGACACAGTACGGTAGTCCACGGCTGTAGCTACCTCTGTGTCGGCAGTCGCTCGTCCATCCATAATTGTATACCACCTACCCGTGTTTTTTTTTTTTTCTTTCTTCTTTATACATACTACTATAGTAGCTTACTGTAGCAGTCTGCGGTGCTGCTGAGCTGACAGTGTCCAGCAGGTCCGTCATCAGTCATTACATAATAAATATATATACCTGTCCGGCTGCAGTACTAGTGATATTATATATATATATATATATTGATTTCATCTCATTATCATCCAGTCTATATTAGCAGCAGACACAGTACGGTAGTCCACGGCTGTAGCTACCTCTGTGTCGGCAGTCGCTCGTCCATCCATAATTGTATACCACCTACCCGTGTTTTTTTTTTTTCTTTCTTCTTTATACATACTACTATAGTAGCTTACTGTAGCAGTCTGCGGTGCTGCTGAGCTGACAGTGTCCAGCAGGTCCGTCATCAGTCATTACATAATAAATATATATACCTGTCCGGCTGCAGTACTAGTGATATTATATATATATACATATTGATTTCATCTCATTATCATCCAGTCTATATTAGCAGCAGACACAGTACGGTAGTCCACGGCTGTAGCTACCTCTGTGTCGGCAGTCGCTCGTCCATCCATAATTGTATACCACCTACCCGTGGGTTTTTTTTTCTTCTTTATACATACTACTATAGTAGCTTACTGTAGCAGTCTGCGGTGCTGCTGAGCTGACAGTGTCCAGCAGGTCCGTCATCAGTCATTACATAATAAATATATATACCTGTCCGGCTGCAGTACTAGTGATATTATATATATATATAGATTTCATCTCATTATCATCCAGTCTATATTAGCAGCAGACACAGTACGGTAGTCCACGGCTGTAGCTACCTCTGTGTCGGCAGTCGCTCGTCCATCCATAGTTGTATACCACCTACCCGTAGTTTTTTTTTTTTTCTTTCTTCTTTATACATACTACTATAGTAGCTTACTGTAGCAGTCTGCGGTGCTGCTGAGCTGACAGTGTCCAGCAGGTCCGTCATCAGTCATTACATAATAAATATATATACCTGTCCGGCTGCAGTACTAGTGATATTATATATATATATATTGATTTCATCTCATTATCATCCAGTCTATATTAGCAGCAGACACAGTACGGTAGTCCACGGCTGTAGCTACCTCTGTGTCGGCAGTCGCTCGTCCATCCATAATTGTATACCACCTACCCGTGGTTTTTTTTTTTTCTTTCTTCTTTATACATACTACTATAGTAGCTTACTGTAGCAGTCTGCGGTGCTGCTGAGCTGACAGTGTCCAGCAGGTCCGTCATCAGTCATTACATAATAAATATATATACCTGTCCGGCTGCAGTACTAGTGATATTATATATATATATATTGATTTCATCTCATTATCATCCAGTCTATATTAGCAGCAGACACAGTACGGTAGTCCACGGCTGTAGCTACCTCTGTGTCGGCAGTCGCTCGTCCATCCATAATTGTATACCACCTACCCGTGTTTTTTTTTTTTTCTTTCTTCTTTATACATACTACTATAGTAGCTTACTGTAGCAGTCTGCGGTGCTGCTGAGCTGACAGTGTCCAGCAGGTCCGTCATCAGTCATTACATAATAAATATATATACCTGTCCGGCTGCAGTACTAGTGATATTATATATATATATATATATTGATTTCATCTCATTATCATCCAGTCTATATTAGCAGCAGACACAGTACGGTAGTCCACGGCTGTAGCTACCTCTGTGTCGGCAGTCGCTCGTCCATCCATAATTGTATACCACCTACCCGTGTTTTTTTTTTTTCTTTCTTCTTTATACATACTACTATAGTAGCTTACTGTAGCAGTCTGCGGTGCTGCTGAGCTGACAGTGTCCAGCAGGTCCGTCATCAGTCATTACATAATAAATATATATACCTGTCCGGCTGCAGTACTAGTGATATTATATATATATACATATTGATTTCATCTCATTATCATCCAGTCTATATTAGCAGCAGACACAGTACGGTAGTCCACGGCTGTAGCTACCTCTGTGTCGGCAGTCGCTCGTCCATCCATAATTGTATACCACCTACCCGTGGGTTTTTTTTTCTTCTTTATACATACTACTATAGTAGCTTACTGTAGCAGTCTGCGGTGCTGCTGAGCTGACAGTGTCCAGCAGGTCCGTCATCAGTCATTACATAATAAATATATATACCTGTCCGGCTGCAGTACTAGTGATATTATATATATATATAGATTTCATCTCATTATCATCCAGTCTATATTAGCAGCAGACACAGTACGGTAGTCCACGGCTGTAGCTACCTCTGTGTCGGCAGTCGCTCGTCCATCCATAGTTGTATACCACCTACCCGTAGTTTTTTTTTTCTTTCTTCTTTATACATACTACTATAGTAGCTTACTGTAGCAGTCTGCGGTGCTGCTGAGCTGACAGTGTCCAGCAGGTCCGTCATCAGTCATTACATAATAAATATATATACCTGTCCGGCTGCAGTACTAGTGATATTATATATATATATATTGATTTCATCTCATTATCATCCAGTCTATATTAGCAGCAGACACAGTACGGTAGTCCACGGCTGTAGCTACCTCTGTGTCGGCAGTCGCTCGTCCATCCATAATTGTATACCACCTACCCGTGGTTTTTTTTTTTTCTTTCTTCTTTATACATACTACTATAGTAGCTTACTGTAGCAGTCTGCGGTGCTGCTGAGCTGACAGTGTCCAGCAGGTCCGTCATCAGTCATTACATAATAAATATATATACCTGTCCGGCTGCAGTACTAGTGATATTATATATATATATATTGATTTCATCTCATTATCATCCAGTCTATATTAGCAGCAGACACAGTACGGTAGTCCACGGCTGTAGCTACCTCTGTGTCGGCAGTCGCTCGTCCATCCATAATTGTATACCACCTACCCGTAGTTTTTTTTTTTTTCTTTCTTCTTTATACATACTACTATAGTAGCTTACTGTAGCAGTCTGCGGTGCTGCTGAGCTGACAGTGTCCAGCAGGTCCGTCATCAGTCATTACATAATAAATATATATACCTGTCCGGCTGCAGTACTAGTGATATTATATATATATATATTGATTTCATCTCATTATCATCCAGTCTATATTAGCAGCAGACACAGTACGGTAGTCCACGGCTGTAGCTACCTCTGTGTCGGCAGTCGCTCGTCCATCCATAATTGTATACCACCTACCCGTGGTTTTTTTTTTTTCTTTCTTCTTTATACATACTACTATAGTAGCTTACTGTAGCAGTCTGCGGTGCTGCTGAGCTGACAGTGTCCAGCAGGTCCGTCATCAGTCATTACATAATAAATATATATACCTGTCCGGCTGCAGTACTAGTGATATTATATATATATATATTGATTTCATCTCATTATCATCCAGTCTATATTAGCAGCAGACACAGTACGGTAGTCCACGGCTGTAGCTACCTCTGTGTCGGCAGTCGCTCGTCCATCCATAAGTATACTAGTATCCATCCATCTCCATTGTTTACCTGAGGTGCCTTTTAGTTGTGCCTATTAAAATATGGAGAACAAAAATGTTGAGGTTCCAAAATTAGGGAAAGATCAAGATCCACTTCCACCTTGTGCTGAAGCTGCTGCCACTAGTCATGGCCGAGACGATGAAATGCCAGCAACGTCGTCTGCCAAGGCCGATGCCCAATGTCATAGTACAGAGCATGTAAAATCCAAAACACCAAATATCAGTAAAAAAAGGACTCCAAAATCTAAAATAAAATTGTCGGAGGAGAAGCGTAAACTTGCCAATATGCCATTTACCACACGGAGTGGCAAGGAACGGCTGAGGCCCTGGCCTATGTTCATGGCTAGTGGTTCAGCTTCACATGAGGATGGAAGCACTCAGCCTCTCGCTAGAAAAATGAAAAGACTCAAGCTGGGAAAAGCAGTAGCACCGCAAAGAACTGTGCGTTCTTCAAAATCCCAAATCCACAAGGAGAGTCCAATTGTGTCGGTTGCGATGCCTGACCTTCCCAACACTGGACGTGAAGAGCATGCGCCTTCCACCATTTGCACGCCCCCTGCAAGTGCTGGAAGGAGCACCCGCAGTCCAGTTCCTGAAAGTCAGATTGAAGATGTCAGTGTTGAAGTACACCAGGATGAGGAGGATATGGGTGTTGCTGGCGCTGGGGAGGAAATTGACCAGGAGGATTCTGATGGTGAGGTGGTTTGTTTAAGTCAGGCACCCGGGGAGACACCTGTTGTCCGTGGGAGGAATATGGCCATTGACATGCCTGGTGAAAATACCAAAAAAATCAGCTCTTCGGTGTGGAAGTATTTCAACAGAAATGCGGACAACAGGTGTCAAGCCGTGTGTTGCCTTTGTCAAGCTGTAAAAAGTAGGGGTAAGGAGGTTAACCACCTCGGAACATCCTCCCTTATACGTCACCTGCAGCGCATTCATCATAAGTCAGTGACAAGTTCAAAAACTTTGGGTGACAGCGGAAGCAGTCCACTGATCAGTAAATCCCTTCCTCTTGTAACCAAGCTCACGCAAACCACCCCACCAACTCCCTCAGTGTCAATTTCCTCCTTCCCCAGGAATGCCAATAGTCCTGCAGGCCATGTCACTGGCAATTCTGACGATTCCTCTCCTGCCTGGGATTCCTCCGATGCATCCTTGCGTGTAACGCCTACTGCTGCTGGCGCTGCTGTTGTTGCTGCTGGGAGTCGATGGTCATCCCAGAGGGGAAGTCGTAAGCCCACTTGTACTACTTCCAGTAAGCAATTGACTGTCCAACAGTCCTTTGCGAGGAAGATGAAATATCACAGCAGTCATCCTGTTGCAAAGCGGATAACTGAGGCCTTGACAACTATGTTGGTGTTAGACGTGCGTCCGGTATCCGCCGTTAGTTCACAGGGAACTAGACAATTTCTTGAGGTAGTGTGCCCCCGTTACCAAATACCATCTAGGTTCCACTTCTCTAGGCAGGCGATACCGAGAATGTACACGGACGTCAGAAAAAGACTCACCAGTGTCCTAAAAAATGCAGTTGTACCCAATGTCCACTTAACCACGGACATGTGGACAAGTGGAGCAGGGCAGGGTCAGGACTATATGACTGTGACAGCCCACTGGGTAGATGTATGGACTCCCGCCGCAAGAACAGCAGCGGCGGCACCAGTAGCAGCATCTCGCAAACGCCAACTCTTTCCTAGGCAGGCTACGCTTTGTATCACCGGTTTCCAGAATACGCACACAGCTGAAAACCTCTTACGGCAACTGAGGAAGATCATCGCGGAATGGCTTACCCCAATTGGACTCTCCTGTGGATTTGTGGCATCGGACAACGCCAGCAATATTGTGTGTGCATTAAATATGGGCAAATTCCAGCACGTCCCATGTTTTGCACATACCTTGAATTTGGTGGTGCAGAATTTTTTAAAAAACGACAGGGGCGTGCAAGAGATGCTGTCGGTGGCCAGAAGAATTGCGGGACACTTTCGGCGTACAGGCACCACGTACAGAAGACTGGAGCAACACCAAAAACGCCTGAACCTGCCCTGCCATCATCTGAAGCAAGAAGTGGTAACGAGGTGGAATTCAACCCTATATATGCTTCAGAGGTTGGAGGAGCAGCAAAAGGCCATTCAAGCCCATACAATTCAGCACGATATAGGAGGTGGAATGCACCTGTCTCAAGCGCAGTGGAGAATGATTTCAACGTTGTGCAAGGTTCTGATGCCCTTTGAACTTGCCACACGTGAAGTCAGTTCAGACACTGCCAGCCTGAGTCAGGTCATTCCCCTCATCAGGCTTTTGCAGAAGAAGCTGGAGACATTGAAGGAGGAGCTAACACGGAGCGATTCCGCTAGGCATGTGGGACTTGTGGATGGAGCCCTTAATTCGCTTAACAAGGAATCACGGATGGTCAATCTGTTGAAATCAGAGCACTACATTTTGGCCACCGTGCTCGATCCTAGATTTAAAACCTACCTTGGATCTCTCTTTCCGGCAGACACAAGTCTGCTGGGGTTCAAAGACCTGCTGGTGAGAAAATTGTCAAGTCAAGCGGAACGCGACCTGTCAACATCTCCTCCTTCACATTCTCCCGCAACTGGGGGTGCGAGGAAAAGGCTCAGAATTCCGAGCCCACCCGCTGGCGGTGATGCAGGGCAGTCTGGAGCGACTGCTGATGCTGACATCTGGTCCGGACTGAAGGACCTGACAACGATTACGGACATGTCGTCTACTGTCACTGCATATGATTCTCTCCCCATTGAAAGAATGGTGGAGGATTATATGAGTGACCGCATCCAAGTAGGCACGTCACACAGTCCGTACTTATACTGGCAGGAAAAAGAGGCAATTTGGAGGCCCTTGCACAAACTGGCTTTATTCTACCTAAGTTGCCCTCCCACAAGTGTGTACTCCGAAAGAGTGTTTAGTGCCGCCGCTCACCTTGTCAGCAATCGGCGTACGAGGTTACTTCCAGAAAATGTGGAGAAGATGATGTTCATTAAAATGAATTATAATCAATTCCTCCGTGGAGACATTGACCAGCAGCAATTGCCTCCACAAAGTACACAGGGAGCTGAGATGGTGGATTCCAGTGGGGACGAATTGATAATCTGTGAGGAGGGGGATGTACACGGTGATATATCGGAGGATGATGATGAGGTGGACATCTTGCCTCTGTAGAGCCAGTTTGTGCAAGGAGAGATTAATTGCTTCTTTTTTGGTGGGGGTCCAAACCAACCCGTCATTTCAGTCACAGTCGTGTGGCAGAACCTGTCACTGAAATGATGGGTTGGTTAAAGTGTGCATGTCCTGTTTATACAACATAAGGGTGGGTGGGAGGGCCCAAGGACAATTCCATCTTGCACCTCTTTTTTCTTTAATTTTTCTTTGCGTCATGTGCTGTTTGGGGAGTATTTTTTGGAAGGGCCATCCTGCGTGACACTGCAGTGCCACTCCTAGATGGGCCCGGTGTTTGTGTCGGCCACTAGGGTCGCTTATCTTACTCACACAGCTACCTCATTGCGCCTCTTTTTTTCTTTGCGTCATGTGCTGTTTGGGGAGTGTTTTTTGGAAGGGCCATCCTGCGTGACACTGCAGTGCCACTCCTAGATGGGCCAGGTGTTTGTGTCGGCCACTAGGGTCGCTTATCTTACTCACACAGCTACCTCATTGCGCCTCTTTTTTTCTTTGCGTCATGTGCTGTTTGGGGAGTGTTTTTTGGAAGGGCCATCCTGCATGACACTGCAGTGCCACTCCTAGATGGGCCAGGTGTTTGTGTCGGCCACTAGGGTCGCTTATCTTACTCACACAGCTACCTCATTGCGCCTCTTTTTTTCTTTGCGTCATGTGCTGTTTGGGGAATGTTTTTTGGAAGGGCCATCCTGCGTGACACTGCAGTGCCACTCCTAGATGGGCCAGGTGTTTGTGTCGGCCACTAGGGTCGCTTATCTTACTCACACAGCTACCTCATTACGCCTCTTTTTTTCTTTGCATCATGTGCTGTTTGGGGAGTGTTTTTTGGAAGGGCCATCCTGCGTGACACTGCAGTGACACTCCTAGATGGGCCAGGTGTTTGTGTCGGCCACTAGGGTCGCTTATCTTACTCACACAGCTACCTCATTGCGCCTCTTTTTTTTCTTTGCGTCATGTGCTGTTTGGGGAGTGTTTTTTGGAAGGGCCTTCCTGCGTGACACTGCAGTGCCACTCCTAGATGGGCCAGGTGTTTGTGTCGGCCACTAGGGTCGCTTATCTTACTCACACAGCTACCTCATTGCGCCTCTTTTTTTCTTTGCGTCATGTGCTGTTTAGGGAGTGTTTTTTGGAAGGGCCATCCTGCGTGACACTGCAGTGCCACTCCTAGATGGGCCAGGTGTTTGTGTCGGCCACTAGGGTCGCTTATCTTACTCACACAGCTACCTCATTGCGCCTCTTTTTTTCTTTGCGTCATGTGCTGTTTGGGGAGTGTTTTTTGGAAGGGCCATCCTGCGTGACACTGCAGTGCCACTCCTAGATGGGCCCGGTGTTTGTGTCGGCCACTAGGGTCGCTTATCTTACTCACACAGCTACCTCATTGCACCTCTTTTTTTCTTTGCGTCATGTGCTGTTTGGGGAGTGTTTTTTGGAAGGGCCATCCTGCGTGACACTGCAGTGCCACTCCTAGATGGGCCAGGTGTTTGTGTCGGCCACTAGGGTCGCTTAGCTTAGTCATCCAGCGACCTCGGTGCAAATTTTAGGACTAAAAATAATATTGTGAGGTGTGAGGTATTCAGAATAGACTGAAAATGAGTGGAAATTATGGTTTTTGAGGTTAATAATACTTTGGGATCAAAATGACCCCCAAATTTTATGATTTAAGCTGTTTTTTAGTGTTTTTTGAAAAAAACACCCGAATCCAAAACACACCCGAATCCGACAAAAAAAATTCGGTGAGGTTTTGCCAAAACGCGGTCGAACCCAAAACACGGCCGCGGAACCGAACCCAAAACCAAAACACAAAACCCGAAAAATTTCAAGTGCACATCTCTAGTTTCTATCATGTCCCCCCTTTCCCTTCTCTGCTCCAAACTATACATATTGAGATTTCTTAGTCTTTCTGGGTATGTTTTGTGATGTAGGCCATGCACCATTTTAGTTGCCCTCCTTTGTACAGTTTCTAATGTATTAATATCCTTTTGAAGATATGGCCTCCAGAACTGAATACAGTATTCTAGATGAGGCCGTACCAATGACCTATACAGTGGCATTATTACTTCTTTCTTTCTGCTGCTGATTCCCCTCCCAATGCAGCCAAGCATCTGACTAGCCTTCCTCATTGCCTTGTTACATTGCTTACCTGCTCTTAAGTCATCTGAAATAGTGACTCCTAGATCCCTTTCCTCCTGTGTCACATCACACCCCCTCACCGCCCACCTGTGCCACATCACCCCCCCCTCACTGCCCACCTGTGTCACATCACGCCCCCATGTCGCCCACCTGTGTCACATCGCCCCCCTCACCGCCCGCCTGTGTCACATCACACCCCCTCACCGCCCACCTGTGTCACATCACACCCCCTCACCGCCCACCTGTGTCACATCACACCCCCTCACCACCCACCTGTGCCACATCACACCCCCTCACCGCCAACCTGTGTCACATCGCCCCCCTCCAGGAGGGGTCAGCCAGAAAGCCGGCAAGTAAATCTTCTATGCAGTGGTGGTTTTAGGGGCAGGATACCAGGGTTGCTGCCCAGGGCATTGCGGCCTGAGACTGCGGCTGCAGTCACCCCGCTAGTGTCATCTAATTTGGCTGCGTCTGCTGCTGGAGTCACTATTACTGGCGCCAGCACTGCACCACACTAGTGAAGAAAGTGAAACTAAACCACAGCTCCCAGCAGCCCTTGCTCGTGTAAGCTCCTGGCAGCAAGGGCTGCTGGGAGCTGTAGTTAGTGTGGCCAGATATAACATATATGTGCAGCAGCTGCAGGATCCAGCAAGCACCGGCTGTGGGCAGCTGGCAGGACATTGGCGGGGACCCAGATGATGGAAAGTAATAATGATGAAGAGTAATGACTGTGGGCTGCGGAGATACTCACCACTAACACCTGCGCCCAACCGCCGGCCCCCAGGACACTCACTATGGCCAAAGTTATTCAGTGCATGGTGATTCGGGGCCCCAGGAGGGAGGGAGAGGGGGAGCTCAGCCAGCCGGTGCTGTGGGAAGTGGAGGATGGAGAGTTCTTCTATCTGGGAATGGAAAGGGGAGCCGCTGCTGGAGGTAGCCGGGGTGCCAGTGCCTGGACTACCCAGATACAACGTCCTGGATAGATATATATATATATATATATATGTGTGTCAATGGGGTGGGTGACACATAAGGGGGCCGGTGTGACTCATAAGGGGGCGTAACGTGTATAAAAGGGGCTCTACCTGGTATAATGTGTATAAGGGCTCTACCTTGTGTAATAAGTATAAAAGGGGCTATACCTGGTGTGATGTGTATGTGTATGAGGAGCTTTACCTAGTGTAATATGTATAAATGGGGCTTTACCTGGTGTAATATGTATAAAAGGGGCTCTACCTAGCGTAACGTGTATAAAAGGGACTCTACGTGGTGTAATGTGTATGTGTATAAGGAGCTTTACCTAGTGTAATATGTATAAATGGGGCTTTACCTAGTGTAATATGTATAAATGGGGCTTTACCTGGTGTAATATGTATAAAAGGGGCTCTACCTAGCGTAACGTGTATAAAAGGGACTCTACCTGGTGTAATATGTATAAATGGGGCTTTACCTGGTGTAATATGTATAAAAGGGGCTTTACCTGGTGTAATTTGTATAAAAAGGGCTCTGCTCTACTGTGGGGTAATGTGTATAAGGGGCTCTACCTGGTGTAATTTGTATAAATGGGGCTTTACCTGGTGTAATATGTATAAATGGGGCTTTACCTGGTGTAATATGTATAAAAGGGGCTCTACCTAGCGTAACGTGTATAAAAGGGACTCTACGTGGTGTAATGTGTATGTGTATAAGGAGCTTTACCTAGTGTAATATGTATAAATGGGGCTTTACCTAGTGTAATATGTATAAATGGGGCTTTACCTGGTGTAATATGTATAAAAGGGGCTCTACCTAGCGTAACGTGTATAAAAGGGACTCTACCTGGTGTAATATGTATAAATGGGGCTTTACCTGGTGTAATATGCATAAAAGGGGCTCTACCTAGCGTAACGTGTATAAAAGGGACTCTACCTGGTGTAATGTGTATAAGGGGCTCTACCTGGTGTAATTTGTATAAAAAGGGCTCTGCTCTACTGTGGGGTAATGTGTGTAAGGGGCTCTAACAAGGCATAATGTGAAAAAGGAGTTCTACTGCCACCCCTATATTTTTGTGCACTGTCCCAATTTTTTTTTTTTTGGGGGGGGGGGGGGGTGTTGGTCGGGAGTGCCAAAGGAAACTTTTGCCCTGGATGCCACAGAATCTAGAACCGGCCCTGCTTCTATGTATCATTTACTTGCAGCATCTCAGGAAGCTGGATTTTGTTTTATTTTCCATTTAATGAGCCATTAATCAATACATGAGTTTAGCGTTCACGCCTCCTGTTATACATTACACTAGTTTCCAGCCCGTCAAAATTACCAAACAACATAACAGTAATGTCGGTGCTGGCGGCAGTGTGTGCATGAATGGCGCAAAACTTGAATTGCTCCATCGGGTGCCATCTAGTGGCCGCCAGCACACAAGACACTTTAATTCCCCCCATAGAGATGAGGAGTAGCATCAGCCTTTTATTACACATTATTATCTTACATTGACGCCACCAGCGCTCATTAGCACCTTGTGGAGGGGAGAGAGCATACAATATGAGTACATAAATATACTGGGCCTGATTCAGCGGGGGACACGGGGAGCATTGCTCAGATATGATAATGCACAGGAGGGGTCTGAAGGAGATAGATGCCTCCTGCCATCATCTGCCATCCGAGTGCTGCGTCTTCAGATCATCATCGCAACCCCCAGCCTCAGCTTACACAGACCGGGCGCGAAACTGCTCAGCCGCGGCCAGGAAGTGACTCAGGGCTCAGCACGCCTACATCATCAATATATCTTACTGACACTGTTATTATTAGGGGCCGACACACGTTAGTCACCCTGGGCCCCCCAAAAAACATGAATCCAGTCCTGGTAGGTGCCAATGAGAAGATTGCCCTGATGATGTGAAGACGACTACTGTCTAGAGATGTGCACTTGAAATTTTTCGGGTTTTGTGTTTTGGTTTTGGGTTCGGTTCCGCGGCCATGTTTTGGGTTCGACCGCGTTTTGGCAAAACCTCACCGAATTTTTTTTGTCGGATTCGGGTGTGTTTTGGATTCGGGTGTTTTTTTCAAAAAACACTAAAAAACAGCTTAAATCATAGAATTTGGGGGTCATTTTGATCCCAAAGTATTATTAACCTCAAAAACCATAATTTCCACTCATTTTCAGTCTATTCTGAATACCTCACACCTCACAATATTATTTTTAGTCCTAAAATTTGCACCGAGGTCGCTGGATGACTAAGCTAAGCGACCCTAGTGGCCGACACAAACACCTGGCCCATCTAGGAGTGGCACTGCAGTGTCACGCAGGATGGCCCTTCCAAAAAACACTCCCCAAACAGCACATGACGCAAAGAAAAAAAGAGGCGCAATGAGGTAGCTGTGTGAGTAAGCTAAGCGACCCTAGTGGCCGACACAAACACCTGGCCCATCTAGGAGTGGCACTGCAGTGTCACGCAGGATGGCCCTTCCAAAAAACACTCCCCAAACAGCACATGACGCAAAGAAAAAAAGAGGCGCAATGAGGTAGCTGTGTGAGTAAGATAAGCGACCCTAGTGGCCGACACAAACACCTGGCCCATCTAGGAGTGGCACTGCAGTGTCACGCAGGATGGCCCTTCCAAAAAACACTCCCCAAACAGCACATGACGCAAAGAAAAAAAGAGGCGCAATGAGGTAGCTGTGTGAGTAAGATAAGCGACCCTAGTGGCCGACACAAACACCGGGCCCATCTAGGAGTGGCACTGCAGTGTCACGCAGGATGGCCCTTCCAAAAAACACTCCCCAAACAGCACATGACGCAAAGAAAAAAAGAGGCGCAATGAGGTAGCTGTGTGAGTAAGATAAGCGACCCTAGTGGCCGACACAAACACCTGGCCCATCTAGGAGTGGCACTGCAGTGTCACGCAGGATGGCCCTTCCAAAAAAATACTCCCCAAACAGCACATGACGCAAAGAAAAATTAAAGAAAAAAGAGGTGCAAGATGGAATTGTCCTTGGGCCCTCCCACCCACCCTTATGTTGTATAAACAGGACATGCACACTTTAACCAACCCATCATTTCAGTGACAGGGTCTGCCACACGACTGTGACTGAAATGACGGGTTGGTTTGGACCCCCACCAAAAAAAGAAGCAATTAATCTCTCCTTGCACAAACTGGCTCTACAGAGGCAAGATGTCCACCTCATCATCATCCTCCGATATATCACCGTGTACATCCCCCTCCTCACAGATTATCAATTCGTCCCCACTGGAATCCACCATCTCAGCTCCCTGTGTACTTTGTGGAGGCAATTGCTGCTGGTCAATGTCTCCACGGAGGAATTGATTATAATTCATTTTAATGAACATCATCTTCTCCACATATTCTGGAAGTAACCACGTACGCCGATTGCTGACAAGGTGAGCGGCGGCACTAAACACTCTTTCGGAGTACACACTTGTGGGAGGGCAACTTAGGTAGAATAAAGCCAGTTTGTGCAAGGGCCTCCAAATTGCCTCTTTTTCCTGCCAGTATAAGTACGGACTGTCTGACGTTAGAGATGAGCGCCTGAAATTTTTCGGGTTTTGTGTTTTGGTTTTGGGTTCGGTTCCGCGGCCGTGTTTTGGGTTCGAACGCGTTTTGGCAAAACCTCACCGAATTTTTTTTGTCGGATTCGGGTGTGTTTTGGATTCGGGTGTTTTTTTCAAAAAACACTAAAAAACAGCTTAAATCATAGAATTTGGGGGTCATTTTGATCCCAAAGTATTATTAACCTCAAAAACCATAATTTACACTCATTTTCAGTCTATTCTGAATACCTCACACCTCACAATATTATTTTTAGTCCTAAAATTTGCACCGAGGTCGCTGTGTGAGTAAGATAAGCGACCCTAGTGGCCGACACAAACACCGGGCCCATCTAGGAGTGGCACTGCAGTGTCACGCAGGATGTCCCTTCCAAAAAACCCTCCCCAATCAGCACATGATGCAAAGAAAAAGAAAAGAAAAAAGAGGTGCAAGATGGAATTGTCCTTGGGCCCTCCCACCCACCCTTATGTTGTATAAACAAAACAGGACATGCACACTTTAACCAACCCATCATTTCAGTGACAGGGTCTGCCACACGACTGTGACTGATATGACGGGTTGGTTTGGACCCCCCCCAAAAAAGAAGCAATTAATCTCTCCTTGCACAAACTGGCTCTACAGAGGCAAGATGTCCACCTCATCTTCACCCTCCGATATATCACCGTGTACATCCCCCTCCTCACAGATTATCAATTCGTCCCCACTGGAATCCACCATCTCAGCTCCCTGTGTACTTTGTGGAGGCAATTGCTGCTGGTCAATGTCTCCGCGGAGGAATTGATTATAATTCATTTTAATGAACATCATCTTCTCCACATTTTCTGGATGTAACCTCGTACGCCGATTGCTGACAAGGTGAGCGGCGGCACTAAACACTCTTTCGGAGTACACACTTGTGGGAGGGCAACTTAGGTAGAATAAAGCCAGTTTGTGCAAGGGCCTCCAAATTGCCTCTTTTTCCTGCCAGTATAAGTACGGACTGTGTGACGTGCCTACTTGGATGCGGTCACTCATATAATCCTCCACCATTCTATCAATGTTGAGAGAATCATATGCAGTGACAGTAGACGACATGTCCGTAATCGTTGTCAGGTCCTTCAGTCCGGACCAGATGTCAGCATCAGCAGTCGCTCCAGACTGCCCTGCATCACCGCCAGCGGGTGGGCTCGGAATTCTGAGCCTTTTCCTCGCACCCCCAGTTGCGGGAGAATGTGAAGGAGGAGATGTTGACAGGTCGCGTTCCGCTTGACTTGACAATTTTGTCACCAGCAGGTCTTTCAACCCCAGCAGACCTGTGTCTGCCGGAAAGAGAGATCCAAGGTAGGCTTTAAATCTAGGATCGAGCACGGTGGCCAAAATGTAGTGCTCTGATTTCAACAGATTGACCACCCGTGAATCCTTGTTAAGCGAATTAAGGGCTGCATCCACAAGTCCCACATGCCTAGCGGAATCGCTCCCTTTTAGCTCCTTCTTCAATGCCTCCAGCTTCTTCTGCAAAAGCCTGATGAGGGGAATGACCTGACTCAGGCTGGCAGTGTCTGAACTGACTTCACGTGTGGCAAGTTCAAAGGGCATCAGAACCTTGCACAACGTTGAAATCATTCTCCACTGCACTTGAGACAGGTGCATTCCACCTACTATATCGTGCTCAATTGTATAGGCTTGAATGGCCTTTTGCTGCTCCTCCAACCTCTGAAGCATATAGAGGGTTGAATTCCACCTCGTTACCACTTCTTGCTTCAGATGATGGCAGGGCAGGTTCAGTAGTTTTTGGTGGTGCTCCAGTCTTCTGTACGTGGTGCCTGTACGCCGAAAGTGTCCCGCAATTTTTCTGGCCACCGACAGCATCTCTTGCACGCCCCTGTCGTTTTTTAAAAAATTCTGCACCACCAAATTCAAGGTATGTGCAAAACATGGGACGTGCTGGAATTTGCCCATATTTAATGCACACACAATATTGCTGGCGTTGTCCGATGCCACAAATCCACAGGAGAGTCCAATTGGGGTAAGCCATTCCGCGATGATCTTCCTCAGTTGCCGTAAGAGGTTTTCAGCTGTGTGCGTATTCTGGAAAGCGGTGATACAAAGCGTAGCCTGCCTAGGAAAGAGTTGGCGTTTGCGAGATGCTGCTACTGGTGCCGCCGCTGCTGTTCTTGCGGCGGGAGTCCATACATCTACCCAGTGGGCTGTCACAGTCATATAGTCCTGACCCTGCCCTGCTCCACTTGTCCACATGTCCGTGGTTAAGTGGACATTGGGTACAACTGCATTTTTTAGGACACTGGTGAGTCTTTTTCTGACGTCCGTGTACATTCTCGGTATCGCCTGCCTACAGAAGTGGAACCTAGATGGTATTTGGTAACGGGGGCACACTGCCTCAATAAATTGTCTAGTTCCCTGTGAACTAACGGCGGATACCGGACGCACGTCTAACACCAACATAGTTGTCAAGGACTCAGTTATCCGCTTTGCAGTAGGATGACTGCTGTGATATTTCATCTTCCTCGCAAAGGACTGTTGAACAGTCAATTGCTTACTGGAAGTAGTACAAGTGGGCTTACGACTTCCCCTCTGGGATGACCATCGACTCCCAGCGGCAACAACAGCAGCGCCAGCAGCAGTAGGCGTTACACGCAAGGATGCATCGGAGGAATCCCAGGCAGGAGAGGACTCGTCAGAATTGCCAGTGACATGGCCTGCAGGACTATTGGCATTCCTGGGGAAGGAGGAAATTGACACTGAGGGAGTTGGTGGGGTGGTTTGCGTGAGCTTGGTTACAAGAGGAAGGGATTTACTGGTCAGTGGACTGCTTCCGCTGTCACCCAAAGTTTTTGAACTTGTCACTGACTTATTATGAATGCGCTGCAGGTGACGTATAAGGGAGGATGTTCCGAGGTGGTTAACGTCCTTACCCCTACTTATTACAGCTTTACAAAGGGAACACACGGCTTGACACCTGTTGTCCGCATTTCTGGTGAAATACCTCCACACCGAAGAGCTGATTTTTTTGGTATTTTCACCTGGCATGTCAACGGCCATATTCCTCCCACGGACAACAGGTGTCTCCCCGGGTGCCTGACTTAAACAAACCACCTCACCATCAGAATCCTCCTGGTCAATTTCCTCCCCAGCGCCAGCAACACCCATATCCTCCTCATCCTGGTGTACTTCAACACTGACATCTTCAATCTGACTATCAGGAACTGGACTGCGGGTGCTCCTTCCAGCACTTGCAGGGGGCGTGCAAATGGTGGAAGGCGCATGCTCTTCACGTCCAGTGTTGGGAAGGTCAGGCATCGCAACCGACACAATTGGACTCTCCTTGTGGATTTGGGATTTCAAAGAACGCACAGTTCTTTGCGGTGCTTTTGCCAGCTTGAGTCTTTTCAGTTTTCTAGCGAGAGGCTGAGTGCTTCCATCCTCATGTGAAGCTGAACCACTAGCCATGAACGTAGGCCAGGGCCTCAGCCGTTCCTTGCCACTCCGTGTGGTAAATGGCATATTGGCAAGTTTACGCTTCTCCTCCGACAATTTTATTTTAGGTTTTGGAGTCCTTTTTTTACTGATATTTGGTGTTTTGGTTTTGACATGCTCTGTACTATGCCATTGGGCATCGGCCTTGGCAGACGACGTTGCTGGCATTTCATCGTCTCGGCCATGACTAGTGGCAGCAGCTTCAGCACGAGGTGGAAGTGGATCTTGATCTTTCCCTAATTTTGGAACCTCAACATTTTTGTTCTCCATATTTTAATAGGCACAACTAAAAGGCACCTCAGGTAAACAATGGAGATGGATGGATTGGATACTAGTATACAATTATGGACGGGCTGCCGAGTGCCGACACAGAGGTAGCCACAGCCGTGAACTACCGCACTGTACTGTGTCTGCTGCTAATATATAGACTGGTTGATAAAGAGATAGTATACTCGTAACTAGTATGTATGTATAAAGAAAGAAAAAAAAACCACGGTTAGGTGGTATATACAATTATGGACGGGCTGCCGAGTGCCGACACAGAGGTAGCCACAGCCGTGAACTACCGCACTGTACTGTGTCTGCTGCTAATATATAGACTGGTTGATAAAGAGATAGTATACTCGTAACTAGTATGTATGTATAAAGAAAGAAAAAAAAACCACGGTTAGGTGGTATATACAATTATGGACGGGCTGCCGAGTGCCGACACAGAGGTAGCCACAGCCGTGAACTACCGCACTGTACTGTGTCTGCTGCTAATATATAGACTGGTTGATAAAGAGATAGTATACTCGTAACTAGTATGTATGTATAAAGAAAGGAAAAAAAACCACGGTTAGGTGGTATATACAATTATGGACGGGCTGCCGAGTGCCGACACAGAGGTAGCCACAGCCGTGAACTACCGCACTGTACTGTGTCTGCTGCTAATATATAGACTGGTTGATAAAGAGATAGTATACTCGTAACTAGTATGTATGTATAAAGAAAGAAAAAAAAACCACGGTTAGGTGGTATATACAATTATGGACGGGCTGCCGAGTGCCGACACAGAGGTAGCCACAGCCGTGAACTACCGCACTGTACTGTGTCTGCTGCTAATATATAGACTGGTTGATAAAGAGATAGTATACTCGTAACTAGTATGTATGTATAAAGAAAGAAAAAAAAACCACGGTTAGGTGGTATATACAATTATGGACTGGCTGCCGAGTGCCGACACAGAGGTAGCCACAGCCGTGAACTACTGCACTGTACTGTGTCTGCTGCTAATATATAGACTGGTTGATAAAGAGATAGTATACTCGTAACTAGTATGTATGTATAAAGAAAGAAAAAAAAACCACGGTTAGGTGGTATATACAATTATGGACGGGCTGCCGAGTGCCGACACAGAGGTAGCCACAGCCGTGAACTACCGCACTGTACTGTGTCTGCTGCTAATATATAGACTGGTTGATAAAGAGATAGTATACTCGTAACTAGTATGTATGTATAAAGAAAGAAAAAAAAACCACGGTTAGGTGGTATATACAATTATGGACGGGCTGCCGAGTGCCGACACAGAGGTAGCCACAGCCGTTAACTACCGCACTGTACTGTGTCTGCTGCTAATATATAGACTGGTTGATAAAGAGATAGTATACTCGTAACTAGTATGTATGTATAAAGAAAGAAAAAAAAACCACGGTTAGGTGGTATATACAATTATGGACGGGCTGCCGAGTGCCGACACAGAGGTAGCCACAGCCGTGAACTACCGCACTGTACTGTGTCTGCTGCTAATATATAGACTGGTTGATAAAGAGATAGTATACTCGTAACTAGTATGTATGTATAAAGAAAGAAAAAAAAACCACGGTTAGGTGGTATATACAATTATGGACGGGCTGCCGAGTGCCGACACAGAGGTAGCCACAGCCGTGAACTACCGCACTGTACTGTGTCTGCTGCTAATATATAGACTGGTTGATAAAGAGATAGTATACTCGTAACTAGTATGTATGTATAAAGAAAGAAAAAAAAACCACGGTTAGGTGGTATATACAATTATGGACGGGCTGCCGAGTGCCGACACAGAGGTAGCCACAGCCGTGAACTACTGCACTGTACTGTGTCTGCTGCTAATATATAGACTGGTTGATAAAGAGATAGTATACTCGTAACTAGTATGTATGTATAAAGAAAGAAAAAAAAACCACGGTTAGGTGGTATATACAATTATGGACGGGCTGCCGAGTGCCGACACAGAGGTAGCCACAGCCGTGAACTACCGCACTGTACTGTGTCTGCTGCTAATATATAGACTGGTTGATAAAGAGATAGTATACTCGTAACTAGTATGTATGTATAAAGAAAGAAAAAAAAACCACGGTTAGGTGGTATATACAATTATGGACGGGCTGCCGAGTGCCGACACAGAGGTAGCCACAGCCGTGAACTACCGCACTGTACTGTGTCTGCTGCTAATATATAGACTGGTTGATAAAGAGATAGTATACTCGTAACTAGTATGTATGTATAAAGAAAGAAAAAAAAACCACGGTTAGGTGGTATATACAATTATGGACGGGCTGCCGAGTGCCGACACAGAGGTAGCCACAGCCGTGAACTACCGCACTGTACTGTGTCTGCTGCTAATATATAGACTGGTTGATAAAGAGATAGTATACTCGTAACTAGTATGTATGTATAAAGAAAGAAAAAAAAACCACGGTTAGGTGGTATATACAATTATGGACGGGCTGCCGAGTGCCGACACAGAGGTAGCCACAGCCGTGAACTACCGCACTGTACTGTGTCTGCTGCTAATATATAGACTGGTTGATAAAGAGATAGTATACTCGTAACTAGTATGTATGTATAAAGAAAGAAAAAAAAAACCACGGTTAGGTGGTATATACAATTATGGACGGGCTGCCGAGTGCCGACACAGAGGTAGCCACAGCCGTGAACTACCGCACTGTACTGTGTCTGCTGCTAATATATAGACTGGTTGATAAAGAGATAGTATACTCGTAACTAGTATGTATGTATAAAGAAAGAAAAAAAAACCACGGTTAGGTGGTATATACAATTATGGACGGGTTGCCGAGTGCCGACACAGAGGTAGCCACAGCCGTGAACTACCGCACTGTACTGTGTCTGCTGCTAATATATAGACTGGTTGATAAAGAGATAGTATACTCGTAACTAGTATGTATGTATAAAGAAAGAAAAAAAAACCACGGTTAGGTGGTATATACAATTATGGACGGGCTGCCGAGTGCCGACACAGAGGTAGCCACAGCCGTGAACTACCGCACTGTACTGTGTCTGCTGCTAATATAGACTGGTTGATAAAGAGATAGTATACTCGTAACTAGTATGTATGTATAAAGAAAGAAAAAAAAACCACGGTTAGGTGGTATATACAATTATGGACGGGCTGCCGAGTGCCGACACAGAGGTAGCCACAGCCGTGAACTACCGCACTGTACTGTGTCTGCTGCTAATATAGACTGGTTGATAAAGAGATAGTATACTACTAATATTATATATACTGGTGGTCAGGTCACTGGTCACTAGTCACACTGGCAGTGGCACTCCTGCAGCAAAAGTGTGCACTGTTTTAATATAATATTATGTACTCCTGGCTCCTGCTATAACCTATAACTGGCACTGCAGTAGTGCTCCCCAGTCTCCCCCACAATTATAAGCTGTGTGAGCTGAGCAGTCAGACAGATATATAATATATATAGATGATGCAGCACACTGGCCTGAGCCTGAGCAGTGCACACAGATATGGTATGTGACTGACTGAGTCACTGTGTGTATCGCTTTTTTCAGGCAGAGAACGGATATATTAAATAAACTGCACTGTGTGTCTGGTGGTCACTCACTATATAATATATTATGTACTCCTGGCTCCTGCTATAACCTATAACTGGCACTGCAGTAGTGCTCCCCAGTCTCCCCCACAATTATAAGCTGTGTGAGCTGAGCAGTCAGACAGATAATCAGATATATATAATATTATATATAGATAATAGATGATGCAGCACACTGGCCTGAGCCTGAGCAGTGCACACAGATATGGTATGTGACTGAGTCACTGTGTGCTGTGTATCGCTTTTTTCAGGCAGAGAACGGATTATAAATAAAACTGGTGGTCACTATCAGCAAAACTCTGCACTGTACTGAGTACTCCTAATGCTCCCCAAAATTAGTAAATCAAGTGTCTCTCTAATCTATTCTAAACGGAGAGGACGCCAGCCACGTCCTCTCCCTATCAATCTCAATGCACGTGTGAAAATGGCGGCGACGCGCGGCTCCTTATATAGAATCCGAGTCTCGCGATAGAATCCGAGCCTCGCGAGAATCCGACAGCGTCATGATGACGTTCGGGCGCGCTCGGGTTAACCGAGCAAGGCGGGAAGATCCGAGTCGCTCGGACCCGTGAAAAAAAACATGAAGTTCGTGCGGGTTCGGATTCAGAGAAACCGAACCCGCTCATCTCTATCTGACGTGCCTACTTGGATGCGGTCACTCATATAATCCTCCACCATTCTTTCAATGGGGAGAGAATCATATGCAGTGACAGTAGACGACATGTCCGTAATCGTTGTCAGGTCCTTCAGTCCGGACCAGATGTCAGCATCAGCAGTCGCTCCAGACTGCCCTGCATCACCGCCAGCGGGTGGGCTCGGAATTCTGAGCCTTTTCCTCGCACCCCCAGTTGCGGGAGAATGTGAAGGAGGAGATGTTGACAGTTCGCGTTCCGCTTGACTTGACAATTTTCTCACCAGCAGGTCTTTGAACCCCAGCAGACTTGTGTCTGCCGGAAAGAGAGATCCAAGGTAGGTTTTAAATCTAGGATCGAGCACGGTGGCCAAAATGTAGTGATCTGATTTCAACAGATTGACCACCCGTGAATCCTTGTTAAGCGAATTAAGGGCTCCATCCACAAGTCCCACATGCCTAGCGGAATCGCTCCGTGTTAGCTCCTCCTTCAATGTCTCCAGCTTCTTCTGCAAAAGCCTGATGAGGGGAATGACCTGACTCAGGCTGGCAGTGTCTGAACTGACTTCACGTGTGGCAAGTTCAAAGGCCAGCAGAACCTTGCACAACGTTGAAATCATTCTCCACTGCGCTTGAGACAGGTGCATTCCACCTCCTATATCGTGCTGAATTGTATAGGCTTGAATGGCCTTTTGCTGCTCCTCCAACCTCTGAAGCATATATAGGGTTGAATTCCACCTCGTTACCACTTCTTGCTTTAGATGATGGCAGGGCAGGTTCAGGCGTTTTTGGTGTTGCTCCAGTCTTCTGTACGTGGTGCCTGTACGCCGAAAGTGTCCCGCAATTCTTCTGGCCACCGACAGCATCTCTTGCACGCCCCTCTCGTTTTTTAAAAAATTCTGCACCACCAAATTCAAGGTATGTGCAAAACATGGGACGTGCTGGAATTTGCCCATATTTAATGCACACACAATATTGCTGGCGTTGTCCGATGCCACAAATCCACAGGAGAGTCCAATTGGGGTAAGCCATTCCGCGATGATCTTCCTCAGTTGCCGTAAGAGGTTTTCAGCTGTGTGCGTATTCTGGAAAGCGGTGATACAAAGCGTAGCCTGCCTAGGAAAGAGTTGGCGTTTGCGAGATGCTGCTACTGGTGCCGCCGCTGCTGTTCTTGCGGCGGGAGTCCATACATCTACCCAGTGGGCTGTCACAGTCATATAGTCCTGACCCTGCCCTGCTCCACTTGTCCACATGTCCGTGGTTAAGTGGACATTGGGTACAACTGCATTTTTTAGGACACTGGTGAGTCTTTTTCTGACGTCCGTGTACATTCTCGGTATCGCCTGCCTAGAGAAGTGGAACCTAGATGGTATTTGGTAACGGGGGCACACTACCTCAAGAAATTGTCTAGTTCCCTGTGAACTAACGGCGGATACCGGACGCACGTCTAACACCAACATAATTGTCAAGGCCTCAGTTATCCGCTTTGCAACAGGATGACTGCTGTGATATTTCATCTTCCTCGCAAAGGACTGTTGGACAGTCAATTGCTTGGTGGAAGTAGTAAAAGTGGGCTTACGACTTCCCCTCTGGGATGACCATCGACTCCCAGCAGCAACAACAGCAGCGCCAGC
Source organism: Pseudophryne corroboree (assembly GCF_028390025.1). Taxonomy (NCBI): domain Eukaryota; kingdom Metazoa; phylum Chordata; class Amphibia; order Anura; family Myobatrachidae; genus Pseudophryne; species Pseudophryne corroboree. The sequence continues at coordinate 844,736,523 of NC_086449.1, forward strand.
AGCAGTAGGCGTTACACGCAAGGATGCATCGGAGGAATCCCAGGCAGGAGAGGACTCGTCAGAATTGCCAGTGACATGGCCTGCAGGACTATTGGCATTCCTGGGGAAGGAGGAAATTGACACTGAGGGAGTTGGTGGGGTGGTTTGCGTGAGCTTGGTTACAAGAGGAAGGGATTTACTGGTCAGTGGACTGCTTCCGCTGTCGCCCAAAGTTTTTGAACTTGTCACTGACTTATTATGAATGCGCTGCAGGTGACGTATAAGGGAGGATGTTCCGAGGTGGTTAACGTCCTTACCCCTACTTATTACAGCTTGACAAAGGCAACACACGGCTTGACAAATGTTGTCCGCATTTCTGTTGAAATACTTCCACACCGAAGAGCTGATTTTTTTGGTATTTTCACCAGGCATGTCAACGGCCATATTCCTCCCACGGACAACAGGTGTCTCCCCGGGTGCCTGACTTAAACAAACCACCTCACCATCAGAATCCTCTTTGTCAATTTCCTCCCCAGCGCCAGCAACACCCATATCCTCCTCATCCTGGTGTACTTCAACACTGACATCTTCAATCTGACTATCAGGAACTGGACTGCGGGTGCTCCTTCCAGCACTTGCAGGGGGCGTGCAAATGGTGGAAGGTGCATGCTCTTCACGTCCAGTGTTGGGAAGGTCAGGCATCGCAACCGACACAATTGGACTCTCCTTGTGGATTTGGGATTTCGAAGAACGCACAGTTCTTTGCGGTGCTTTTGCCAGCTTGAGTCTTTTCATTTTTCTAGCGAGAGGCTGAGTGCTTCCATCCTCATGTGAAGCTGAACCACTAGCCATGAACATAGGCCAGGGCCTCAGCCGTTCCTTGCCACTCCGTGTGGTAAATGGCATATTGGCAAGTTTACGCTTCTCCTCCGACAATTTTATTTTAGATTTTTGAGTCCTTTTTTTTACTGATATTTGGTGTTTTGGATTTTACATGCTCTGTACTATGACATTGGGCATCGGCCTTGGCAGACGACGTTGCTGGCATTTCATCGTCTCGGCCATGACTAGTGGCAGCAGCTTCAGCACGAGGTGGAAGTGGATCTTGATCTTTCCCTAATTTTGGAACCTCAACATTTTTTTTCTCCATATTTTAATAGGCACAACTAAAAGGCACCTCAGGTAAACAATGGAGATGGATGGATACTAGTATACTTATGGATGACGAGCGACTGCCGACACAGAGCTAGCTACAGCCGTGGACTACCGTACTGTGTCTGCTGCTAATATAGACTGGATGATAATGAGATGAAATTAATATATATATATATAATATCACTAGTACTGCAGCCGGACAGGTATATATATTTATTATGTAATGACTGATGACGGACCTGCTGGACACTGTCAGCTCAGCAGCACCGCAGACTGCTACAGTAAGCTACTATAGTAGTATGTATCGAGAAGAAAGAAAAAAAAAAAACCACGGGTAGGTGGTATACAATTATGGATGGACGAGCGACTGCCGACACAGAGGTAGCTACAGCCGTGGACTACCGTACTGTGTCTGCTGCTAATATAGACTGGATGATAATGAGATGAAATTAATATATATATATATATAATATCACTAGTACTGCAGCCGGACAGGTATATATATTTATTATGTAATGACTGATGACAGACCTGCTGGACACTGTCAGCTCAGCAGCACCGCAGACTGCTACAGTAAGCTACTATAGTAGTATGTATCAAGAAGAAAGAAAAAAAAAAACCACGGGTAGGTGGTATACAATTATGGATGGACGAGCGACTGCCGACACAGAGGTAGCTACAGCCGTGGACTACCGTACTGTGTCTGCTGCTAATATAGACTGGATGATAATGAGATGAAATTAATATATATATATATATAATATCACTAGTACTGCAGCCGGACAGGTATATATATTTATTATGTAATGACTGATGACGGACCTGCTGGACACTGTCAGCTTAGCACCGCAGACTGCTACAGTAAGCTACTATAGTAGTATGTATCAAGAAGAAAGAAAAAAAAAAACCACGGGTAGGTGGTATACAATTATGGATGGACGAGCGACTGCCGACACAGAGGTAGCTACAGCCGTGGACTACCGTACTGTGTCTGCTGTTAATATAGACTGGATGATAATGAGATGAAATTAATATATATATATATATATAATATCACTAGTACTGCAGCCGGACAGGTATATATATTTATTATGTAATGACTGATGACGGACCTGCTGGACACTGTCAGCTCAGCAGCACCGCAGACTGCTACAGTAAGCTACTATAGTAGTATGTATCAAGAAGAAAGAAAAAAAAAATCCACGGGTAGGTGGTATACAATTATGGATGGACGAGCGACTGCCGACACAGAGGTAGCTACAGCCGTGGACTACCGTACTGTGTCTGCTGCTAATATAGACTGGATGATAATGAGATGAAATTAATATATATATATAATATCACTAGTACTGCAGCCGGACAGGTATATATATTTATTATGTAATGACTGATGACAGACCTGCTGGACACTGTCAGCTCAGCAGCACCGCAGACTGCTACAGTAAGCTACTATAGTAGTATGTATCAAGAAGAAAGAAAAAAAAAACCACGGGTAGGTGGTATACAATTATGGATGGACGAGCGACTGCCGACACAGAGGTAGCTACAGCCGTGGACTACCGTACTGTGTCTGCTGCTAATATAGACTGGATGATAATGAGATGAAATTAATATATATATATATATATATATATATATATATATAATATCACTAGTACTGCAGCCGGACAGGTATATATATTTATTATGTAATGACTGATGACGGACCTGCTGGACACTGTCAGCTCAGCAGCACCGCAGACTGCTACAGTAAGCTACTATAGTAGTATGTATCAAGAAGAAAGAAAAAAAAAACCACGGGTAGGTGGTATACAATTATGGATGGACGAGCGACTGCCGACACAGAGGTAGCTACAGCCGTGGACTACCGTACTGTGTCTGCTGCTAATATAGACTGGATGATAATGAGATGAAATTAATATATATATATATATATAATATCACTAGTACTGCAGCCGGACAGGTATATATATTTATTATGTAATGACTGATGACGGACCTGCTGGACACTGTCAGCTTAGCACCGCAGACTGCTACAGTAAGCTACTATAGTATGTATCAAGAAGAAAGAAAAAAAAAAAAAACACGGGTAGGTGGTATACAATTATATATATATATATATATATATATACAATTATATATATATATTAAACTGGTGGAGATTAATTAAACTGGTGGTCAGGTCACTGGTCACACTATCAGCAACTTGCAAGTAGTACTTCTAAGCAGACAATCACAATATATACTGGTGGTCAGTGTGGTCACAATGGCAGTGTGGCTGGCACTCTGGCAGCAAAAGTGTGCACTGTACGTTAAAATATGTACTCCTGCTCTCAGACTCTAACTGCTCCCCACTGTCTCCCCCACAAGTCAGATATACAGTCACACTATCACTTCAGCAAGTAGTAGTACTACTCCTTATGCTCCCCAAAATTACTAAAGTAAATACTGTGTCTCTCTCTACTCTAGTCTCACTCTCTTCTCTATAAACGGAGAGGACGCCAGCCACGTCCTCTCCCTATCAATCTCAATGCACGTGTGAAAATGGCGGCGACGCGCGGCTCCTTATATAGAATCCGAGTCTCGCGATAGAATCCGAGCCTCGCGAGAATCCGACAGCGGGATGATGACGTTCGGGCGCGCTCGGGTTAACCGAGCGAGGCGGGAAGATCCGAGTCGCTCGGCCCCGTGTAAAAAAAACTGAAGTTCGGGCGGGTTCTGATTCCGAGGAACCGAACCCGCTCATCTCTACTACTGTCGGGAGGTATTTTTAGGTCTTGGCGTTGGTAGCGGATCAGACACTGCTGCAGGTCTCCGGGTTGAAGATTTATTGGGGTAAATGTAATATCCTTCCTCCTTATATAGATCTCCCCTTACAGTGGGTAGACTGTTTTAGATATTTGGGTATTGGGTCACTAATGCCCCACGAGATTATACCTTTGAATCTTCAACCATTAGTAGAGTATTTCTGGGCAATGTCTCAGTCTAGGGTTAAATTACCCCTCACAGTAACCGTCAGGGTAGATTTGGTAAATATGCTGGTCCAACCTAAGTTCCTATATGTGTTTCAACATTCCCCTGTTTATATTCTCTTCCTATTCTTTAGGAAATTGCACAGTATGGTGTCCTCTCTGCACTGGATGAACCAGCGGCCTGGAATTCATCTGAACACCCTTACTAGGTGATGACTACGAGTTCCTGCCCTTCCTCATTCCTGCCTTTATTATTTAGTAGCCCAGCTGGCACACAGGAGATTGCGGCCACAGGATGACCGTGTTATACCCCTTTCACACGTAAATATATCCTGGGATATTGCCAAGTCATCGAGGTGCAGTCTAAAAGCACCACTTTTGAATATCCCGGGTGGAGTAACCCTGCATTTCAACCCGGTATATAAGCAGTGTTATACACGGGTCCGACCCGGGTCAATGTGCACTCTAAAGTGTCCAACCCGGGATATTCAGCCCTGCATTCATGTAAACGTTCTGATTGGCTGTTCTTTGTGTGCCCAGATGATGTCATCAGCCTGAGCCCTGCCACACTGGAGAGAACAGAGAGTACAAAGAGGGACATGGCGCGTGCTAAACACGCGTGCCTGGAAAGAGGGCGTGTCCTATATGAAAAGGGAGCATGGCCTCGTGACAGAGCCGCGATCACAAGTCACGCCCCCTTGTGCCATCACTGAGTAACCAGTCCTCTCTGAGCTGCTGGCATGCCCCCCCTCCCTCTGTATTGTGTGAATAGACGCTGTGCGCATGTGCACAGCGTCTATTCACCACTGTTCTGCTAATCAGTGCAGCAGTGACAGGAGCCTCCCAACTGCACACCCCCCCCACCGCCACCGCGGGACACTACGGCCCGCGGGTGGGACAGCAGGACAGTCCCCAAAAAATGGGTCTGTCCCACACAAATTGGGACAGTTGGGAGGTATGTTACTGGAACAGTTAACCCCTTCGGTGGTATGCCCGGAAATCTTCCAGGGTAGCCAGCAGTGACAGCGTTGGCAAACCCGGAAGATTTCCGTGCATACTACCTGCTGATTCCCTGGTGACATCAGTGCAGCATGCACGGTGCCCGGGAATCAGCATACTGCATTATGGAGTTAAGCCCGCCCTCAGGACTCATATTGGCCGGTGGGTGGGCTTAGCTGTATAATAGCTTATGCTGATTCCCTGGTGACATCACTGCAGCATGCACGGTGCCCGGGAATCAGCATACTGCATTATGGAGTTAAGCCCGCCCTCAGGACTCCTATTGGCCGGTAGGTGGGCTTAGCTGTATAATAGCTTATGCTGATTCCCTGGTGACATCACTGCAGCATGCACGGCGCCCGGGAATCAGCATACTCCATTATGGAGTTAAGCCCGCCCTCAGGACTCCTATTGGCCGGTAGGTGGGCTTAGCTGTATAATAGCTTATGCTGATTCCCTGGTGACATCACTGCAGCATGCACGGCGCCCGGGAATCAGCATACTGCATTATGGAGTTAAGCCCGCCCTCAGGACTCATATTGGCCGGTGGGTGGGCTTAGCTGTATACTAGCTTATGCTGATTCCCTGGTGACATCACTGCAGCATGCACGGCGCCCGGGAATCAGCATACTCCATTATGGAGTTAAGCCCGCCCTCAGGACTCCTATTGGCCGGTAGGTGGGCTTAGCTGTATAATAGCTTATGCTGATTCCCTGGTGACATCACTGCAGCATGCACGGCGCCCGGGAATCAGCATACTGCATTATGGAGTTAAGCCCGCCCTCAGGACTCATATTGGCCGGTGGGTGGGCTTAGCTGTATAATAGCTTATGCTGATTCCCTGGTGACATCAGTGCAGCATGCACGGCGCCCGGGAATTAGCATACTCCATTATGGAGTTAAGCCCGCCCTCAGGACTCCTATTGGCCGGTAGGTGGGCTTAGCTGTATAATAGCTTATGCTGTTTCCCTGGTGACATCACTGCAGCATGCACGGCGCCCGGGAATCAGCATACTGCATTATGGAGTTAAGCCCGCCCTCAGGACTCATATTGGCCGGTGGGTGGGCTTAGCTGTATACTAGCTTATGCTGATTCCCTGGTGACATCAGTGCAGCATGCACGGCGCCCGGGAATCAGCATACTGCATTATGGAGTTAAGCCCGCCCTCAGGACTCATATTGGCCGGTGGGTGGGCTTAGCTGTATAATAGCTTATGCTGATTCCCTGGTGACATCACTGCAGCATGCACGGTGCCCGGGAATCAGCATACTGCATTATGGAGTTATGCCCGCCCTCAGGACTCATATTGGCCGGTGGGTGGGCTTAGCTGTATACTAGCTTATGCTGATTCCCTGGTGACATCACTGCAGCATGCACGGCGACCGGGAATCAGCATACTCCATTATGGAGTTAAGCCCGCCCTCAGGACTCCTATTGGCCGGTAGGTGGGCTTAGCTGTATAATAGCTTATGCTGATTCCCTGGTGACATCAGTGCAGCATGCACGGCGCCCGGGAATCAGCATACTGCATTATGGAGTTAAGCCCGCCCTCAGGACTCCTATTGGCCGGTAGGTGGGTTTAGCTGTATACTAGCTTATGCTGATTCCCTGGTGACATCAGTGCAGCATGCACGGCGCCCGGGAATCAGCATACTCCATTATGGAGTTAAGCCCGCCCTCAGGACTCATATTGGCCGGTGGGTGGGCTTAGCTGTATACTAGCTTATGCTGATTCCCTGGTGACATCACTGCAGCATGCACGGGGACCGGGAATCAGCATACTGCATTATGGAGTTAAGCCCGCCCTCAGGACTCATATTGGCCGGTGGGTGGGCTTAGCTGTATACTAGCTTATGCTGATTCCCTGGTGACATCACTGCAGCATGCACGGCGACCGGGAATCAGCATACTCCATTATGGAGTTAAGCCCGCCCTCAGGACTCCTATTGGCCGGTGGGTGGGCTTAGCTGTATAATAGCTTATGCCGATTCCCTGGTGACATCACTGCAGCATGCACGGTGCCCGGGAATCAGCATACTCCATTATGGAGTTAAGCCCGCCCTCAGGACTCATATTGGCCGGTGGGTGGGCTTAGCTGTATACTAGCTTATGCTGATTCCCTGGTGACATCAGTGCAGCATGCACGGCGCCCGGGAATCAGCATACTCCATTATGGAGTTAAGCCCGCCCTCAGGACTCATATTGGCCGGTGGGTGGGCTTAGCTGTATACTAGCTTATGCTGATTCCCTGGTGACATCACTGCAGCATGCACGGCGACCGGGAATCAGCATACTCCATTATGGAGTTAAGCCCGCCCTCAGGAATCCTATTGGCCGGTAGGTGGGCTTAGCTGTATAATAGCTTATGCTGATTCCCTGGTGACATCACTGCAGCATGCACGGTGCCCGGGAATCAGCATACTCCATTATGGAGTTAAGCCCGCCCTCAGGACTCATATTGGCCGGTGGGTGGGCTTAGCTGTATACTAGCTTATGCTGATTCCCTGGTGACATCAGTGCAGCATGCACGGTGCCCGGGAATCAGCATACTCCATTATGGAGTTAAGCCCGCCCTCAGGACTCATATTGGCCGGTGGGTGGGCTTAGCTGTATACTAGCTTATGCTGATTCCCTGGTGACATCACTGCAGCATGCACGGCGACCGGGAATCAGCATACTCCATTATGGAGTTAAGCCCGCCCTCAGGACTCATATTGGCCGGTGGGTGGGCTTAGCTGTATACTAGCTTATGCTGATTCCCTGGTGACATCACTGCAGCATGCACGGTGCCCGGGAATCAGCATACTCCATTATGGAGTTAAGCCCGCCCTCAGGACTCATATTGGCCGGTGGGTGGGCTTAGCTGTATACTAGCTTATGCTGATTCCCTGGTGACATCACTGCAGCATGCACGGTGCCCGGGAATCAGCATACTCCATTATGGAGTTAAGCCCGCCCTCAGGACTCATATTGGCCGGTGGGTGGGCTTAGCTGTATACTAGCTTATGCTGATTCCCTGGTGACATCACTGCAGCATGCACGGCGACCGGGAATCAGCATACTCCATTATGGAGTTAAGCCCGCCCTCAGGACTCATATTGGCCGGTGGGTGGGCTTAGCTGTATACTAGCTTATGCTGATTCCCTGGTGACATCACTGCAGCATGCACGGCGCCCGGGAATCAGCATACTGCATTATGGAGTTATGCCCGCCCTCAGGACTCATATTGGCCGGTGGGTGGGCTTAGCTGTATAATAGCTTATGCTGATTCCCTGGTGACATCACTGCAGCATGCACGGTGCCCGGGAATCAGCATACTGCATTATGGAGTTAAGCCCGCCCTCAGGACTCATATTGGCCGGTGGGTGGGCTTAGCTGTATAATAGCTTATGCTGATTCCCTGGTGACATCACTGCAGCATGCACGGTGCCCGGGAATCAGCATACTGCATTATGGAGTTATGCCCGCCCTCAGGACTCATATTGGCCGGTGGGTGGGCTTAGCTGTATACTAGCTTATGCTGATTCCCTGGTGACATCACTGCAGCATGCACGGCGCCCAGGAATCAGCATACTCCATTATGGAGTTAAGCCCGCCCTCAGGACTCATATTGGCCGGTGGGTGGGCTTAGCTGTATACTAGCTTATGCTGATTCCCTGGTGACATCACTGCAGCATGCACGGTGCCCGGGAATCAGCATACTGCATTATGGAGTTAAGCCCGCCCTCAGGACTCATATTGGCCGGTGGGTGGGCTTAGCTGTATACTAGCTTATGCTGATTCCCTGGTGACATCACTGCAGCATGCACGGTGCCCGGGAATCAGCATACTGCATTATGGAGTTAAGCCCGCCCTCAGGACTCATATTGGCCGGTGGGTGGGCTTAGCTGTATACTAGCATATGCTGATTCCCTGGTGACATCACTGCAGCATGCACGGTGCCCGGGAATCAGCATACTCCATTATGGAGTTAAGCCCGCCCTCAGGACTCCTATTGGCCGGTGGGTGGGCTTAGCTGTATAATAGCTTATGCTGATTACCGGGCGCCACAAGGTGGCTGCAAATCAGCACTGGGGCTGGCGATCCCCACGGGTAGGCTCCCCGGGCAATCACCAGGCGATAACCACGCCCTGTCACTCGCCCACCCTGCACCTTCCCCTCCACTCCCACACCAATTTAAAAACACTCTCGCCACTGAAGGGGTTAAAGATGCAATTGTGTATAAAAATATCGCTCTATCAGTCATGATTCCTGCAATGCTGTCCACTGTCCCCACCCTCTCCTTCTGTCCCCTTCTGACACCTCATCTTTCTGAGCCAAAAAAGTTCATTTAAAATGACATCCATGGTGTTATTGCTGACCCGGGCTGAGTTAAAAGGAGCCAACCCTGCAATAACCCGGGTTGTGTATAGTGTGGAAGGGTCGGACCCGAGTTTGGGGTGTGAAAGGGGTATTAGTGATTTGAAAGTGGACGGAGATAAAGTACTAGCCAATCAGCTCCTAGCTGCCATTTTTCAAACGCCTGTAACATGGCAGGTTGGTACTTTATCTTCGTCCAAGTCTTAGTAAATAGACCCCGTGGTATGTCTCTCAGGCCTGGCTGCGACATTCCCCTATGCAGGCAATTGTTTTTGTGCTAATCTTCTGTTTTTTCCAGCAATTAAAACACGGGAAGTGATTGGTAAACTGGTCAGTTATGTGACTCCGTTGTATCCTCTGTGCAGATGGATGGAGTGTGGGCTGCTCGGGCATAGTGTCTATTAGTGATGAGCGGGTTCGGTTCCTCGGAAACCAAACCCCCCCGAACTTCACCCATTTTACACGGGTCCGAGGCATACTCGGATTCTCCCGTATGGCTCGGTTAACCCGAGTGCGCCCGAACGTCATCATCCCGCTGTCGGATTCTCGCGAGATTCGGATTCTATATAAGCAGCTGCGCGTCGCCGCCATTTTCACTCGTGCATTGGAAATGTTAGGGAGAGGACGTGGCTGGCGTCCTCTCCGTTTATTCATTGTTGATGCAAATATTTGTGCTTGCTTATATCTTAATTGTGGGGAGGACTGGGACCAGCAGTATTATATAGGAGGAGTACAGTGCAGAGTTTTGCTGATCAGTGACCACCAGTTTTATCCGTTCTCTGCCTGAAAAAAACGCTCCATATCTGTGCTCAGTGTGCTGCATATATCTGTGCTCACACTGCTTTATTGTGGGGACTGGGGAGCAGCTGTATTATATAGGAGGAGTACAGTGCAGAGTTTTGCTGACAGTGACCACCAGTATACGTTGTCTGCCTGAAAAACACTCCATATCTGTGCTCAGTGTGCTGCATATATCTGTGCTCACACTGCTTTATTGTGGGGACTGGGGACCAGCAGTATTATATAGGAGGAGTACAGTGCAGAGTTTTACTGACAGTGACCACCAGTATACGTTGTCTGCCTGAAAAACACTCCATATCTGTGCTCAGTGTGTTGCATATATCTGTGCTCACACTGCTTTATTGTGGGGAGGGCTGGGGAGCAGCTGTATTATATAGGAGGAGTACAGTGCAGAGTTTTGCTGACAGTGACCACCAGTATACGTTGTCTGCCTGAAAAACACTCCATATCTGTGCTCAGTGTGCTGCATATATCTGTGCTCACACTGCTTTATTGTGGGGACTGGGGACCAGCAGTATTATATAGGAGGAGTACAGTGCAGAGTTTTGCTGACAGTGACCACCAGTATACGTTGTCTGCCTGAAAAATACTCCATATCTGATTCTGTGCTCAGTGTGCTGCTTTATTGTAGGGACTGGGGACCACCAGTATAATATTATATAGGAGGAGTACAGTGCAGAGTTTTGCTGACCAGTGACCACCAGTATACGTTGTCTGCCTGAAAAACACTCCATATCTGTGCTGTATTGTAGAATATAGTAGGAGTACAGTGCATAATTTTGCTGACCACCAGTATATAATATATAGGAGTACGGTACAGAAGGCCACTGCTGTACCTACCTCTGTGTCGTCAAGTATACTATCCATCCATACCTGTGGTGCATTTCAGTTTTGCACAGTTTGCTGACCACCAGTATATAATATATAGCAGTACGGTACAGTAGGCCACTGCTGTACCTACCTCTGTGTCGTCAAGTATACTATCCATCCATACCTGTGGTGCATTTCAGTTGTGCGCAGTATATATAGTAGTAGGCCATTGCTATTGATACTGGCATATAATTCCACACATTAAAAAAAGGAGAACAAAAATGTGGAGGTTAAAATAGGGAAAGATCAAGATCCACTTCCACCTCGTGCTGAAGCTGCTGCCACTAGTCATGGCCGAGACGATGAAATGCCATCAACGTCGTCTGCCAAGGCCGATGCCCAATGTCATAGTAGAGAGCATGTAAAATCCAAAAAACAAAAGTTCAGTAAAATGACCCAAAAATCTAAATTGAAGCATCTGATGAGAAGCGTAAACTTGCCAATATGCCATTTACCACACGGAGTGGCAAGGAACGGCTGAGGCCCTGGCCTATGTTCATGGCTAGTGGTTCAGCTTCACATGAGGATGGAAGCACTCATCCTCTCGCTAGAAAAATGAAAATACTTAAGCTGGCAAAAGCACAGCAAAGAACTGTGCGTTCTTCTAAATCACAAATCCCCAAGGTGAGTCCAATTGTGTCGGTTGCGATGCCTTACCTTCCCAACACTGGACGGGAAGAGCTTGCGCCTTCCACCATTTGCACGCCCCCTGCAAGTGCTGGAAGGAGCACCCGCAGTCCAGTTCCTGATAGTCAAATTGAAGATGTCACTGTTGAAGTACACCAGGATGAGGATATGGGTGTTGCTGGCGCTGGGGAGGAAATTGACAAGGAGGATTCTGATGGTGAGGTGGTTTGTTTAAGTCGGGCACCCGAGGAGACACCTGTTGTCCGTGGGACGAATATGGCTATTGACATGCCTGGTCAAAATACCAAAAAAATCACCTCTTCGGTGTGGAATTATTTCAACACAAATGCGGACAACAGGTGTCAAGCAGTGTGTTGCCTTTGTCAAGCTGTAATAAGTAGGGGTAAGGACGTTAACCACCTCGGAACATCCTCCCTTATACGTCACCTGCAGCGCATTCATCATAAGTCAGTGACAAGTTCAAAAACTTTGGATGACAACGGAAGCAGTCCACTGACCACTAAATCCCTTCCTCTTGTAACCAAGCTCCTGCAAACCACACCACCAACTCCCTCAGTGTCAATTTCCACCTTACACAGGAAAGCCAATAGTCCTGCAGGCCATGTCACTGGCAATTCTGACGAGTCCTCTCCTGCCTGGGATTCCTCCGATGCATACTTGAGTGTAACGCCTACTGCTGCTGGCGCTGCTGTTGTTGCTGCTGGGAGTCGATCGTCATCCCAGAGGGGAAGTCGGAAGACCACTTGTACTACTTCCAGTAAGCAATTGACTGTCCAACAGTCATTTGCGAGGAAGATGAAATATCACAGCAGTCATCCTGCTGCAAAGCAGATAACTCAGGCCTTGGCAGCCTGGGCGGTGAGAAACGTGGTTCCGGTATCCACCGTTAATTCAGAGGCAACTAGAGACGTGATTGAGGTACTGTATCCCCGTTACCAAATACCATCTAGGTTCCATTTCTCTAGGCAGGCGATACCGAAAATGCACACAGACGTCAGAAAAATAGTCACCAGTGTCCTAAAAAATGCAGTTGTACCCAATGTCCACTTAACCACGGACATGTGGACAAGTGGAGCAGGGCAGACTCAGGACTATATGACTGTGACAGCCCACTGGGTAGATGTATTGCCTCCCGCAGCAAGAACAGCAGCGGCGGCACCAGTAGCAGCATCTCGCAAACGCCAACTCGTTCATAGGCAGGCTACGCTTTGTATCACCGCTTTCCAGAATACGCACACAGCTGACAACCTCTTACGGAAACTGAGGAACATCATCGCAGAATGGCTTACCCCAATTGGACTCTCCTGGGGATTTGTGACATCGGACAACGCCACCAATATTGTGCGTGCATTACATCTGGGCAAATTCCAGCACGTCCCATGTTTTGCACATACATTGAATTTGGTGGTCCAGAATTATTTAAAAAATGACAGGGGCGAGCAAGAGATGCTGTCGGTGGCCCGAAGAATTGCGGGTCACTTTCGGCATTCAGCCACCGCGTGCCGAAGACTGGAGCACCACCAAACATTCCTGAACCTGCCCTGCCATCATCTAAAGCAAGAGGTGGTAACGAGGCTGAATTCAACCCTCTATATGCTTCAGAGGATGGAGGAGCAGCAAAAGGCCATTCAAGCCTATACATCTGGCCACGATATAGGCAAAGGAGGGGGAATGCACCTGACTCAAGCGCAGTGGAGAATGATTTCAACGTTGTGCAAGGTTCTGCAACCCTTTGAACTTGCCACACGTGAAGTCAGATCAGACACTGCCAGCCTCATTCCCCTCATCAGGCTTTTGCAGAAGAAGCTGGAGACATTGAAGGAGGAGCTAAAACAGAGCGATTCTGCTAGGCATGTGGGACTTGTGGATGGAGCCCTTAATTCGCTTAACCAGGATTCACGGGTGGTCAATCTGTTGAAATCAGAGCACTACATTTTGGCCACCGTGCTCGATCCTAGATTTAAAACCTACGTTGTATCTCTCTTTCCGGCAGACACAAGTCTGCAGAGGTTCAAAGACCTGCTGGTGAGAAAATTGTCAAGTCAAGCGGAATGTGACCCGTCAACAGCTCCTCCTTCACATTCTCCTGCAACTGGGGGTGCGAGGAAAAGGCTAAGAATTCCGAGCCCACCCGCTGGCGGTGATGCAGGGCAGTCTGGAGCGAGTGCTGACATCTGGTCCGGACTGAAGAACCTGACAACGATTACTGACATGTCGTCTACTGTCACTGCATATGATTCTCTCACCATTGAAAGAATGGTGGAGGATTATATGAGTGACCGCATCCAAGTAGGCACGTCAGACAGTCCGTACGTATACTGGCAGGAAAAAGAGGCAATTTGGAGGCCCTTGCACAAACTGGCTTTATTCTACCTAAGTTGCCCTCCCTCCAGTGTGTACTCCGAAAGAGTGTTTAGTGCAGCCGCTCACCTTGTCAGCAATCGGCGTACGAGGTTACATCCAGAAAATGTGGAGAAGATGATGTTCATTAAAATGAATTATAATCAATTCCTCCGTGGAGACATTCACCAGCAGCAATTGCCTCCAGAAAGTACACAGGGATCTGAGATGGTGGATTCCAGTGGGGACGAATTGATAATCTGTGAGGAGCGGGATGTACACGGTGATATATCGGAGGATGATGATGAGGTGGACATCTTGCCTCTGTAGAGCCAGTTTGTGCAAGGAGAGATTGATTGCTTCTTTTTTGGTGGGGGCCCAAACCAACCAGTCATTTCAGTCACAGTCGTGTGGCAGACCCTGTCGCTGAAATGATGGGTTCGTTAAAGTGTGCATGTCCTGTTTATACAACATAAGGGTGGGTGGGAGGGCCCAAGGACAATTCCATCTTGCACCTCTTTTTTCTTAAATTTTTCTTTGCATCATGTGCTGTTTGGGGACAATTTTTTTGAAGTGCCATCCTGCCTGACACTGCAGTGCCACTCCTAGATGGGCCAGGTGTTTGTGTCGGCCACTTGTGTCGCTTAGCTTAGTCACACAGCTACCTCATTGCGCCTCTTTTTTTCTTTGCATCATGTGCTGTTTGGGGACTATTTTTTTGAAGTGCCATCCTGCCTGACACTGCAGTGCCACTCCTAGATGGGCCAGGTGTTTGTGTCGGCCACTTGTGTCGCTTAGCTTAGCCATCCAGCGACCTCGGTGCAAATTTTAGGACTAAAAATAATATTGTGAGGTGTGAGGTATTCTGAATAGACTGAAAATTAGTGTAAACTATGGTTATTGAGGTTAATAATACTATGGGATCAAAATGACCCCCAAATTCTATGATTTAAGCTGTTTTTGAGGGTTTTTTGTAAAAAAAACACCCGAATCCAAAACACACCCGAATCCGACAAAAAATTTTCAGGGAGGTTTTGCCAAAACGCGTCCGAATCCAAAACACGGCCGCGGAACCGAATCCAAAACCAAAACACAAAACCCGAAAAATGTCCGGTGCACATCACTAGTGTCTTATGGGGTGTAGTATTGTATGCCAGCGGCCATGCTCCCAGCGACCATCATACAGGCGCCGGAATCCCAACTGCCGGCATTCCGACAGCGTGGCAAGCGCAAATGAGCCCCTTGCA
Source organism: Pseudophryne corroboree (assembly GCF_028390025.1). Classification (NCBI taxonomy): domain Eukaryota; kingdom Metazoa; phylum Chordata; class Amphibia; order Anura; family Myobatrachidae; genus Pseudophryne; species Pseudophryne corroboree. The sequence continues at coordinate 844,751,894 of NC_086449.1, forward strand.
GGCTCGCTGCGCTCGCCACGCTGCGGGCACGGTGGCGCGCTACGCGCACCACGCTATTTATTCTCCCTCCAGGGGGGTCGTGGACCCCCAAGAGGGAGATAAAATGTTGGTATGCTGGCTGTCGGTATGCCGGCTGTCGGGATTCCGGCACCGGTATACTGTGCGCCACGATCCCGACAGCAAGCAAACTGAAAATCACCCGTCTATTGGTCAGTTGTATGATACTAGTATTCTTATGAGCGGGATGTATAAAGAGTGAGAGTACAATCATGCCAGACAACGCAATTATACTAATGGCATATGTACTAACATGAGATTAGTATCGCAAAGGACAGTTCTTCCAAACAGAGCTGTCCTTTGTGAAGCCGCCGCCACCGGGTGAGAGGGCGTTCCGGGTCTCCTCGCCCTCGGAGCATCCTGTTGGTGAAGTCTGCAGGGCTCCTCTTCCTTCCTGCACCCGGAAGGTGAGGCCGGACAGCTGGGCGAGAAGAAGGTTTGGGATCTGGGACCGCGCTGGAAGGCAGCAAGCACAGGAGGTGAGTGGGGCTGGGTAGCCCAGAGGCTTCTATAGGGTAACTCCAGAAAAGTGGGCATCCATAGATTAGTATATATGAAAATGCATTTTTCCTTTTGTACATCATTTAGGGGGACATTTACTAAGCAGTGATAAGAGAGGAGAAGTGAGCAAGTGGAGAAGTTGCCCATGGCAACCAAACAGCACTGAAGTAACATCTATAATTTGCATACTATAAAATGATACAGAGCTGCTGATTGGTTGATGGGGAAACTTCTCCACTGGATCACTTCCCCGCTCTTATCACTGCTTAGTAAATGTCCCCCTTAGTCTTTCCCCCAATAGAGTTTCAGTTACTGAATGCATCTTTCTGTAGGTATCATGCATTATCCACCCATTATCCACCGCCCATACTGGCTTCACCTGGTACACAGTAATTGAAGACTTTAGGGCCTTCATAACTCTGCTCTCCGTAGTCTGAGGGACCCATGGGCGGCTGACCTTCTATCAATGATGAATCCTGGGATCCTGCCAGGGCATCTCCTCCATCCACTGCATGTACTGGCTACTAAGGGCGGGCGGCAATTTTAAATGTGGCGATTACTGCTTGGCTGCTGGACTGCAAGCTTTGATTGGCTCACAAGCCTGCGCCATAATTCAAATGGCTGCCGCCCGCCGGAGACCAGCTTTAGTGAAAGGCAAGGGATGCGCAAACTCTCCTCTCCTCAGACACCCAGTAGTGGTGGCAGAGACACAGCAGCAGTGAGCACTAAAGGGGGCACAACTTGTAACTGGTACTACAAGGGGCATTATGTGTAAATGGCACTATACTGGGGCATTATGTGTAACTGGCACTATACTGGTGAATTATGTGTAATTGGCACTATACTGGGGCATTATGTTCAACTGGCACTATACTGGTGAATTATGTGTAACTGGAACTAAACTGGGGCATTACGTGTAACTGGCATTATACTGAGGCATTACATGTAACTGGCACTATACTTGGGCATTACTTATATCTGATACTATACTAGGAGCATTGTGTGTGACTGGTACTATACTGGGGCATTATGTGCAACTGGCACTTTACTTGGGGCATTATGTGTAACTGGCACTATAACGGGGGCATTACATGTAACTGGCACTATACTGGGGCATTACGTGTTACTGGCACTATACTGGGGCATTACTTGTATCTGATACTATACTAGGAGCATTGTGTGGGACTGGCACTATACTGGGGCATTATGTGTAATTGGCACTATATTGGGGGCAATAAGTATAACTGGCACTATACTGGGGACATTACGTGTAAGGAGCACTACTATTGGCATTATGTGTAAGGCTGCCAATTATGTGTGTAGGGGGGGTGATAATAAGGTATATATATATATATATATATATATATATTTATAATTTGATAACATAATATATAATTGCAAGTCCAAGCCCACTTTCCCAGGAGCAAATGCGCCTTTGGCGCTCATGGAGGGGTATACTTACAAAAATCTTATTCAGGGTGCTAGTAGGCCTGGGGTTGGCCCTGGGCACTAGGCCCACCATTGTCCGTTGTTTAGCCAGGCCCACCCCCCTCCCCTTTTTGGGAGCTGTCATTCATGGTTGCACCTGGTGATTGGCACCTTACAGGCACTCAGTCTGAAGCCACAAGTGCCAATGATGACCCCCTGCTGAACCCAGTAGGGGTCATCCCCACGTCATGTTGTATCTTTCTTTCTAATTTTCCAACAGGGAGATCCTCATCAGCGTCTGACCTGTGTACCAGGGCCGAAACCGGAGCTGAATCACCAGCCTGAGGGTGAGAGAATGTGGTGTCAGAAAAGAGTCTAACTACACCAGGAACGCAGCGGGCTTGGATCTGCGCACCCGGAAGCCTCTCACACAGTCACTGTGTCACCTCCCCTTGTGTTCTGTAACTGTGTCACACACCCAGTTGCGCAACTAGGGTGGGGAAAGCACCATGGTGGGCCTAGCAGGCCAGGGCATCGTACCCGCACTGCCTGCCCGCCACCATTGCACCACCCACCCACTATTGCTCTGAGGACAGTGATGCCAGCATCATACCACGCTCCATTCAGCCGCTGCTGTGGTGTCTTCTGGGACAGACACAGAGACATTAAATGAAGAGGGGGCACACAGAATGAAGTGGGGGAGGCTGTTGGAAAGGAGGGGGAGACTGAGAGACACAGTGAAGGGGATGGTGAGAGACACAGGTGGAACATGAATGTGTTGCCGAGACGCACAGTTGGGAGATGATGTGGCAGAGACGCAGGTGGGAGATGATGGTGTGGTTGAGAAAAGATGCAGGGGGAGATGATGGTGTGGTTGAAAGAGATACAGGGGCAGATGATGGTGTGGCTGAGAGATGACGCATGGGGGAGATGATGGTGTGCTAAGAGACGATGCAGTCGGATATGGCGCATGGAGAAGATGATGGTGTGGTTGAGAGATGACCTAGGGGGAGATGATGGTGTGGCTGAGAGAGACAGGGGTGAGATGGTATGGCTGAGAGGCAACGCAGGGAGGAGATGATGGTGTGGCTGAGGAGTCTATTCATTAAGAAAACGAAAACAGAATTGCTACTTATCACTATACATCGCATCAATGCGATGTATAGCTGTAATAAGTAGCAATTCATGTATACTTATCTTACCGACGATGCACTGCGGTGTCCGGGGCTCCTGCGGTGAGGTCTTCTCCAGTGGTCACTCCCTGCGATATGCGGAGTCCACCAGCGGGTCCCTTTGTGCATGCACAGTTTGTTGACCTCCCGGCAGGCCGCAGTGGCTGTTGGGAGGTCAGGGGGCGGAGCCAGCGCCTAGTGCTGAGCAGAGAAGCATTGAGCTTCGCTGCCATCTCTGCACCGCAGTTCATGTTACGCCATCCTGAGATGGAGAACCTGAACCCCATGGAGAAGCGGAAAGCAGAGCTTTCCGCACCTTCATGAATCGCACTCACCATACAAAGGTATGGTGATGCCATTCAGGCACGGAGCAGCTGGGGAAATCAGGGAATTGCACTAGGCAGAGAAAAGATCTGTGTAACGCAAAACACGGCTTTTCACTGCTACATGAATAGACCCCTGAGAAACGCAAGGGGAGAAGGATGTGGCTGAAAAACGCAAGGGGAGAAGGATGTGGCTGAGAAACGCAAGGGGAGAAGGATGTGGCTGAGAGGCGCAAGGGGAGAATGATGTGGCTGAGAAACGCACGGGGAGAAGGATGTGGCTGAGAAACGCAAGGGGAGAAGGATGTGGTTGAGAAACGCAAGGGGAAAAGGATGTGGCTGAGAAACGCAAGGGGAGAAGGATGTGACTGAGAGGCGCAAGGGGAGAAGGATGTGGCTGAGAAACACAAGGGGAGAAGGATGTGGCTGAGAAACGCAAGGGGAGAATGATGTGGCTGAGAAACGCAAGGGGAGAATGATGTGGCTGAGAGACGCAAGGGGAGAAGGATGTGGCTGAGAGACGCAAAGGGAGAATGATGTGGCTGAGAAACGCAAGGGGAGAATGATGTGGCTGAGAGATGCAAGGGGAGAAGGATATGGCTGAGAGACGCAAGGGGAGAAGGATGTGGCTGAGAGATGCAAGGGGAGAAGGATGTGGCTGAGAGACGCAAGGGGAGAAGGATGTGGCAGAGAGACGCAAGGGGAGAAGGATGTGGCTGAGAGACGCAAGGGGAGAAGGATGTGGCTGAGAGACGCAAGGGGAGAAGGATGTGGCTGAGAGGCGCAAGGGGAGAAGGATGTAGCTGAGAAACGCAAGGGGAGAAGGATGTGGCTGAGAAACGCAAGGGGAGAAGGATGTGGCTGAGAGACGCAAGGGGAGAAGGATGTGGCTGAGAGACGCAAGGGGAGAAGGATGTTGCTGAGAGACGCAAGGGGAGAAGGATGTGGCTGAGAGACGCAAGGGGAGAAGGATGTGGCTGAGAAACGCAAGGGGAGAAGGATGTAGCTGAGAAACGCAAGAGGAGAAGGATGTAGCTGAGAGATGCAAGGGGAGAAGGATGTGGCTGAGAGACGCAAAGGGAGAAGGATGTGGCAAACGCAAGGGGAGAAGGATGTGGCTGAGAAACGCAAGGGGAGAAGGATGTGACTGAAAGGCGCAAGGGGAGAAGGATGTGGCTGAGAGACACAAGGGGAGAATGATGTGGCTGAGAAACGCAAGGGGAGAAGGATGTGGCTGAGAAACGCAAGGGTAGAATGATGTGGCTGAGAAACGCAAGGGGAGAAGGATGTGGCTGAGAAACGCAAGGGGAGAAGGATGTGGCTGAGAGACGCAAGGGGAGAAGGATGTGGCTGAGAGACGCAAGGGGAGAAGGATGTGGCTTAGAGACGCAAGGGGAGAAGGATGTGGCTGAGAAACGCAAGGGGAGAAGGATGTAGCTGAGAAACGCAAGAGGAGAAGGATGTAGCTGAGAGATGCAAGGGTAGAAGGATGTGGCTGAGAGACGCAAAGGGAGAAGGATGTGGCAAACGCAAGGGGAGAAGGATGTGGCTGAGAAACGCAAGGGGAGAAGGATGTGACTGAAAGGCGCAAGGGGAGAAGGATGTGGCTGAGAGACACAAGGGGAGAATGATGTGGCTGAGAAACGCAAGGGGAGAAGGATGTGGCTGAGAAACGCAAGGGTAGAATGATGTGGCTGAGAAACGCAAGGGGAGAAGGATGTGGCTGAGAAACGCAAGGGGAGAAGGATGTGGCTGAGAGACGCAAGGGGAGAAGGATGTGGCAGAGAAACGCAAGGGGAGAAGGATGTGGCAGAGAAACGCAAGGGGAGAAGGATGTGGCTGAGAAACGCAAGGGGAGAAGGATGTGGCTGAGAAACGCAAGGGGAGAAGGATGTGGCTGAGAGACGCAAGGGGAGAAGGATGTGGCAGAGAAACGCAAGGGGAGAAGGATGTGGCTGAGAAACGCAAGGGGAGAAGGATGTGGCTGAGAAACGCAAGGGGAGTAGGATGTGGCTGAGAAACGCAAGGGGAGAAGGATGTGACTGAGAGGCGCAAGGGGAGAAGGATGTGGCTGAGAGACACAAGGGGAGAAGGATGTGGCTGAGAAACGCAAGAGGAGAAGGATGTGGCTGAGAAACGCAAGGGGAGAAGGATGTGGCTGAGAAACGCAAGGGGAGAAGGATGTGGCTGAGAGACGCAAGGGTAGAATGATGTGGCTGAGAAACGCAAGAGGAGAAGGATGTGGCTGAGAAACGCAAGGAGAGAAGGATGTGGCTGAGAGACGCAAGGGGAGACGGATGTGGCAGAGAAACGCAAGGGGAGAAGGATGTGGCTGAGAAACGCAAGGGGAGAATGATGTGGCTGAGAAACGCAAGGGGAGAATGATGTGGCTGAGAAATGCAAGGGGAGAATGATGTGGCTGAGAGACGCAAGGGGAGAAGGATGTGGCTGAGAGACGCAAGGGGAGAATGATGTGGCTGAGAGACGCAAGGGGAGAATGATGTGGCTGAGAGACGCAAGGTGAGAAGGATATGGCTAAGAGACGCAAGGGGAGAAGGATGTGGCAGAGAAACGCAAGGGGAGAAGGATGTGGCTGAGAAACGCAAGGGGAGAAGGATGTGGCTGAGAAACGCAAGGGGAGTAGGATGTGGCTGAGAAACGCAAGGGGAGAAGGATGTGACTGAGAGGCGCAAGGGGAGAAGGATGTGGCTGAGAGACACAAGGGGAGAAGGATGTGGCTGAGAAACGCAAGAGGAGAAGGATGTGGCTGAGAAACGCAAGGGGAGAAGGATGTGGCTGAGAAACGCAAGGGGAGAAGGGTGTGGCTGAGAGACGCAAGGGTAGAATGATGTGGCTGAGAAACGCAAGAGGAGAAGGATGTGGCTGAGAAACGCAAGGGGAGAAGGATGTGGCTGAGAGACGCAAGGGGAGACGGATGTGGCAGAGAAACGCAAGGGGAGAAGGATGTGGCTGAGAAACGCAAGGGGAGAATGATGTGGCTGAGAAACGCAAGGGGAGAATGATGTGGCTGAGAAATGCAAGGGGAGAATGATGTGGCTGAGAGACGCAAGGGGAGAAGGATGTGGCTGAGAGACGCAAGGGGAGAATGTTGTGGCTGAGAGACGCAAGGGGAGAATGATGTGGCTGAGAGACGCAAGGTGAGAAGGATATGGCTAAGAGACGCAAGGGGAGAAGGATGTGGCTGAGAGACGCACGGGGAGAAGGATGTGGCTGAGAGACGCAAGGGGAGAAGGATGTGGCTGAGAGATGCAAGGGGAGAAGGATGTGGCTGAGAGACGCAAGGGGAGAAGGATGTGGCTGAGAGACGCAAGGGGAGAAGGATGTGGCTGAGAGACGCAAGGGGAGAAGGATGTGGCTGAGAGGCGCAAGGGGAGAAGGATGTAGCTGAGAAACGCAAGGGGAGAAGGATGTGGCTGAGAAACGCAAGGGGAGAAGGATGTGGCTGAGAGACGCAAGGGGAGAAGGATGTGGCTGAGAGACGCAAGGGGAGAAGGATGTGGCTGAGAGACGCAAGGGGAGAAGGATGTGGCTGAGAGACGCAAGGGGAGAAGGATGTGGCTGAGAAACGCAAGGGGAGAAGGATGTAGCTGAGAAACGCAAGAGGAGAAGGATGTAGCTGAGAGATGCAAGGGGAGAAGGATGTGGCTGAGAGACGCAAAGGGAGAAGGATGTGGCAAACGCAAGGGGAGAAGGATGTGGCTGAGAAACGCAAGGGGAGAAGGATGTGACTGAAAGGCGCAAGGGGAGAAGGATGTGGCTGAGAGACACAAGGGGAGAATGATGTGGCTGAGAAACGCAAGGGGAGAAGGATGTGGCTGAGAAACGCAAGGGGAGAAGGATGTGGCTGAGAGACGCAAGGGGAGAAGGATGTGGCTGAGAGACGCAAGGGGAGAAGGATGTGGCTTAGAGACGCAAGGGGAAAAGGATGTGGCTGAGAAACGCAAGGGGAGAAGGATGTAGCTGAGAAACACAAGAGGAGAAGGATGTAGCTGAGAGATGCAAGGGTAGAAGGATGTGGCTGAGAGACGCAAAGGGAGAAGGATGTGGCAAACGCAAGGGGAGAAGGATGTGGCTGAGAAACGCAAGGGGAGAAGGATGTGACTGAAAGGCGCAAGGGGAGAAGGATGTGGCTGAGAGACACAAGGGGAGAATGATGTGGCTGAGAAACGCAAGGGGAGAAGGATGTGGCTGAGAAACGCAAGGGTAGAATGATGTGGCTGAGAAACGCAAGGGGAGAAGGATGTGGCTGAGAAACGCAAGGGGAGAAGGATGCGGCTGAGAGACGCAAGGGGAGAAGGATGTGGCAGAGAAACGCAAGGGGAGAAGGATGTGGCTGAGAAACGCAAGGGGAGAAGGATGTGGCTGAGAAACGCAAGGGGAGTAGGATGTGGCTGAGAAACGCAAGGGGAGTAGGATGTGGCTGAGAAACGCAAGGGGAGAAGGATGTGACTGAGAGGCGCAAGGGGAGAAGGATGTGGCTGAGAGACACAAGGGGAGAATGATGTGGCTGAGAAACGCAAGAGGAGAAGGATGTGGCTGAGAAACGCAAGGGGAGAAGGATGTGGCTGAGAAACGCAAGGGGAGAAGGATGTGGCTGAGAGACGCAAGGGTAGAATGATGTGGCTTTGAAACGCAAGAGGAGAAGGATGTGGCTGAGAAACGCAAGGGGAGAAGGATGTGGCTGAGAGACGCAAGGGGAGACGGATGTGGCAGAGAAATGCAAGGGGAGAAGGATGTGGCTGAGAAACGCAAGGGGAGAAGTATGTGGCTGAGAAACGCAAGGGGAGAATGATGTGGCTGAGAAATGCAAGGGGAGAATGATGTGGCTGAGAGACGCAAGGGGAGAATGATGTGGCTGAGAGACGCAAGGTGAGAAGGATATGGCTAAGAGACGCAAGGGGAGAAGGATGTGGCTGAGAGACGCACGGGGAGAAGGATGTGGCTGAGAGACGCAAGGGGAGAAGGATGTGGCTGAGAGACGCAAGGGGAGAAGGATGTGGCTGAGCGACGCAAGGGGAGAAGGATGTGGCTGAGAGACGCAAGGGGAGAAGGATGTGGCTGAGAGGCGCAAGGGGAGAAGGATGTAGCTGAGAAACGCAAGGGGAGAAGGATGTGGCTGAGAAACCCTATACACACACACACACACACCGGTCACCACAGTATATTAACCCTATACACACATACCGGTCACCACAGTATATTAACCCTATACACACACACACACACACACACACACACCAGTCACCACAGTATAGTAACACTATACACACACACACACACCAGTCACCACAGTATATTAACACTATACACACACACACACACACACACGTCACCACAGTATAATAACACTATACACCAGTGACGTGCAGTGAGGCAGACATTTTCCTGTCATACTTATGTATATGACAGAGTTTTGACAATATAAAGTATATGAAATATACAAAAAGTATATAAGAAATATCTTCTTCACACTATTTTAATCATTCTTATAGTCAAAACTCTGCCAATCTTATCCGCACATCTCTAATCAACATTCAACAAATTAACAGCAGTATATAACGCCACACCTGTGTATAATGCCCACATGTGTATACTGCTGCACCTGTGTATAATGCCCACATGTATATACTGCAGCACCTGTGTATAATAACTAGTGATGTGCACAGGAAATTTTTCGGGTTTTGTGTTTTGGTTTTGGGTTCGGTTCCGCGGCTGTGTTTTGGGTTCGAACGCGTTTTGGCAAAACCTCACCGAAATTTTTTTGTCGGATTCTGGTGTGTTTTGGATTTGGGTGTTTTTTTCAAAAAACCCTAAAAAACAGCTTAAATCATAGAATTTGGGGGTCATTTTGATCCCATAGTATTATTAACCTCAATAACCATAATTTCCACTCATTTTCAGTCTATTCTGAACACCTCACACCTCACAATATTATTTTTAGTCCTAAAATTTGCACCGAAGTAGCTGTGTGACTAAGCTAAGCGACCCAAGTGGCCGACACAAATACCTGGCCCATCTAGGAGTGGCACTGCAGTGTCACGCAGGATGGCCCTTCAAAAAAATACTCCCCAAACAGCACATGACGCGAAGAAAAAAAGAGGCGCAATGAGGTAGCTGTGTGACTGAGAAACGCATGGGGTGAAGGATGTGGCTGAGAAACGCAAGGGGAGAAGGATGTGGCTGAGAAATGCAAGGGTAGAATGATGTGGCTGAGAAACGCAAGGGGAGAAGGATGTGGCTGAGAAACGCAAGGGGAGAAGGATGTGGCTGAGAGACGCAAGGGGAGACGGATGTGGCAGAGAAACGCAAGGGGAGAAGGATGTGGCTGAGAAACGCAAGGGGAGAAGGATGTGGCTGAGAAACGCAAGGGGAGAATGATGTGGCTGAGAAACGCAAGGGGAGAATGATGTGGCTGAGAGACGCAAGGGGAGAAGGATGTGGCTGAGAGACGCAAGGGGAGAATGATGTGGCTGAGAGACGCAAGGGGAGAATGATGTGGCTGAGAGACGCAAGGGGAGAAGGATGTGGCTGAGAGACGCAAGGGGAGAAGGATGTGGCTGAGAGACGCACGGGGAGAAGGATGTGGCTGAGAGACGCAAGGGGAGAAGGATGTGGCTGAGAGACGCAAGGGGAGAAGGATGTGGCTGAGAGACGCAAGGGGAGAAGGATGTGGCTGAGAGACGCAAGGGGAGAAGGATGTGGCTGAAAGGCGCAAGGGGAGAAGGATGTAGCTGAGAAACGCAAGGGGAGAAGGATGTGGCTGAGAAACCCTATACACACACACACACACACACACACCGGTCACCACAGTATATTAACCCTATACACACATACCGGTCACCACAGTATATTAACCCTATACACACACACACACACACACCAGTCACCACAGTATAGTAACACTATACACACACACACACACACACACACACCAGTCACCACAGTATATTAACACTATACACACACACGTCACCACAGTATAATAACACTATACACCAGTGACGTGCAGTGAGGCAGACATTTTCCTGTCATACTTATGTATATGACAGAGTTTTGACAATATAAAGTATATGAAATATACAAAAAGTATATAAGAAATATCTTCTTTACACTATTTTAATCATTCTTATAGTCAAAACCCTGCCAATCTTATCCGCACATCTCTAATCAACATTCAACAAATTAACAGCAGTATATAACGCCACACCTGTGTATAATGCCCACATGTGTATACTGCTGCACCTGTGTATAATGCCCACATGTATATACTGCAGCACCTGTGTATAATAACTAGTGATGTGCACAGGAAATTTTTCGGGTTTTGTGTTTTAGTTTTGGGTTCGGTTCCGCGGCCGTGTTTTGGGTTTCGAACGCGTTTTGGCAAAACCTCACCGAAATGTTTTTGTTGGATTCGGGTGTGTTTTGGATTTGGGTGTTTTTTTCAAAAAACCCTAAAAAACAGCTTAAATCATAGAATTTTGGGGTCATTTTGATCCCATAGTATTATTAACCTCAATAACCATAATTTCCACTCATTTTCAGTCTATTCTGAACACCTCACACCTCACAATATTATTTTTAGTCCTAAAATTTGCACCGAGGTAGCTGTGTGACTAAGCTAAGCGACCCAAGTGGCCGACACAAACACCTGGCCCATCTAGGAGTGGCACTGCAGTGTCAACGCAGGATGGCCCTTCAAAAAAATACTCCCCAAACAGCACATGACGCGAAGAAAAAAAGAGGCGCAATGAGGTAGCTGTGTCACTAAGATAAGTGACCCAAGTGGCCGACACAAACACCTGGCCCATCTAGGAGTGGCACTGCAGTGTCACGCAGGATGGCCCTTCAAAAAAATACTCCCCAAACAGCACATGACGCAAAGAAAAAAAGAGGCGCAATGAGGTAGCTGTGTGACTAAGATAAGCGACCCAAGTGGCCGACACAAACACCTGGCCCATCTAGGAGTGGCACTGCAGTGTCACGCAGGATGGCCCTTCAAAAAAATACTCCCCAAACAGCACATGACGCAAAGAAAAAAAGAGGCGCAATGAGGTAGCTGTGTGACTAAGATAAGCGACCCAAGTGGCCGACACAAACACCTGGCCCATCTAGGAGTGGCACTGCAGTGTCACGCAGGATGGCCCTTCAAAAAAATACTCCCCAAACAGCACATGATGCAAAGAAAAAAAGAGGCGCAATGAGGTTGTCAAAGTCAGAAAAATATCACGCTACACACTGCCATATTTGCACCTCATGCGAGTGCCTGTTGCACGTTCATGAGCCCTGCCGTGCGTGCGCATACTCGCTGTTGCGTGCACCCGCGGGCGCACAGTGTGCGCATTTACGGTAAAGTTTATGTGCGTCTGGCGGGCGACTCGTTCGTAACATATTTTAACTATATAATGTATTTTGTAGATTATGGTCCCTTTGATAGAATCTGAAAGTTTAGTTAAGGTAGCATGTTCAAAGACAGAGAGATCCCTCTTTGTTTGATACGAAGGGTCAGACAAGGGTTATACAGTGGTGTTTAGTATCCATCGGAAGAGTATTTAATAGGCAATATTCCGGTGTTGGTTTGAAGCAGATTAATCGCTCGTGCGAATAGTTATGGACATAAGAAGTTTATGTACTTTTACTATTATTTGCACTTACTTATCCATGCGGCGGAAAACCTAGTTTCCCACCCACCTGAGCAGTTGGAAATAGTCACAGCCCACCTGTATGAATCAACCTATGACCTTTTGTTATAATGCGAAGATGAATTCCTGTGTCCAATGAACAATGAGATTGTAGGGACCATTGAATTGTATTGTGTGTGGGGCATAAATAGACAAGCCGATCATATCCAGCTCTCACTCTTCAACGGTTCTCATTGCTGATAATCGGGAGCTGGATATCCAGAGGCGCATGCGATCGTTCCCCTTGTGCGTAAGTTTTCTCCGCAATCATATTGTCTTTATTGGTATTGTGGGCCATATCTCTCTCTCTCTCTCTTCTCCTCTTTCTCTCATTTTTCCTTAAACGTACTTGTATTGTATTGTATTTCCTGTGTAGTTATCTGGTTAGTTAGTCTATGTTATATTGGTAGTGTATGACTTGTATTGTATTATTCTTTTGCAAGTATAACATTCATATAAGGCGTTAGACCCTAAGCCCGGTATTTGTGTATTTCTTATAGTGTTAAGTATTCTCTGAGCGTCGGAGACGCTCGAACAGCTTTAAGTTAATAAGGTTACATTGTGTTGCATCTACACCCCACCATTACACTAAGGTTTTTCTGTATAATACATTGTTCATGGTTTACATGTAAAGGTTTAACATTGTGAGCGTCTGCGCCGCTGGTGATCTCCTCGTGGTCCCGAGCGTCCGCTACGCTATAGCGAACCATAACGTTAGTCGGCAGCCAATAGCGGGCCTGCCTGTGATCTCTTGGCCGTGAGCGAACGTAACGCGTGAGCGTCTCGACTACGGCTAAGCGATTGTTACGCAGCGTGCGTACCCTTACGGTACTCCAGACGTCAATAGCGTACAGTGTTCTTAGGCCTCTTAAAGGGTTTTAAGTAAGATAAATATTTAGCTTTATCAAGGTAGCTGTGTGACTAAGCTAAGCGACCCAAGTGGCCGACACAAACACCTGGCCCATCTAGGAGTGGCACTGCAGTGTCAGACAGGATGGCACTTGAAAAAAATACTCCCCAAACAGCACATGACGCAAAGAAAAAAAGAGGCGCAATGAGGTAGCTGTGTGACTAAGATAAGCGACCCAAGTGGCCGACACAAACACCTGGCCCATCTAGGAGTGGCACTGCAGTGTCAGACAGGATGGCACTTGAAAAAAATACTCCCCAAACAGCACATGACGCAAAGAAAAAAAGAGGCGCAATGAGGTAGCTGTGTGACTAAGATAAGCAACCCAAGTGGCCGACACAAACACCTGGCCCATCTAGGAGTGGCACTGCAGTGTCAGACAGGATGGCACTTGAAAAAAATACTCCCCAAACAGCACGTGACGCAAAGAAAAAAAGAGGCGCAATGAGGTAGCTGTGTGACTAAGATAAGCGACCCAAGTGGCCGACACAAACACCTGGCCCATCTAGGAGTGGCACTGCAGTGTCACGCAGGATGGCCCTTCAAAAAAATACTCCCCAAACAGCACATGACGCAAAGAAAAATGAAAGAAAAAAGAGGTGCAAGATGGAATTGTCCTTGGGCCCTCCCACCCACCCTTATGTTGTATAAACAGGACATGCACACTTTAACCAACCCATCATTTCAGCGACAGGGTCTGCCACACGACTGTGACTGAAATGACTGGTTGGTTTGGGCCCCCACCAAAAAAGAAGCAATCAATCTCTCCTTGCACAAACTGGCTCTACAGAGGCAAGATGTCCACCTCATCATCATCGTCCGATTCATAACCCCTTTCACTGTGTACATCCCCCTCCTCACAGATTATTAATTCGTCCCCACTGGAATCCACCATCTCAGGTCCCCGTGTACTTTCTGGAGGCAATTGCTGCTGGTGAATGTCTCCACGGAGGAATTGATTATAATTAATTTTAATGAACATCATCTTCTCCACATTTTCTGGAAGTAACCTCTTACGCCGATTGCTGACAAGGTGAGCGGCGGCACTAAACACTCTTTCGGAGTACACACTGGAGGGAGGGCAACTTAGGTAGAATAAAGCCAGTTTGTGCAAGGGCCTCCAAATTGCCTCTTTTTCCTGCCAGTATACGTACGAATCATATGCAGTGACAGTAGACGACATGTCAGTAATCGTTGGCAGGTCCTTCAGACCGGACCAGATGTCAGCACTCGCTCCAGACTGCCCTGCATCACCGCCAGCGGGTGGGCTCGGAATTCTGAGCCTTTTCCTCGCACCCCCAGTTGCGGGAGAATGTGAAGAAGGAGATGTTGACGGGTCACGTTCAGCTTGACTTGACAATTTTCTCACCAGCAGGTCTTTGAACCTCTGCAGACGTGTGTCTGCCGGAAAGAGAGATACAACGTAGGTTTTAAATCTAGGATCGAGCACGGTGGCCAAAATGTAGTGCTCTGATTTCAACAGATTGACCACCCGTGAATCCTGGTTAAGCGAATGAAGGGCTCCATCCACAAGTCCCACATGCCTAGCGGAATCGCTCTGTTTTAGCTCCTCCTTCAATGTCTCCAGCTTCTTCTGCAAAAGCCGGATGAAGGGAATGACCTGACTCAGGCTGGCAGTGTCTGGACTGACTTCACGTGTGGCAAGTTCAAAAGGTTGCAGAACCTTGCACAACGTTGAAATCATTCTCCACTGCGCTTGAGTCAGGTGCATTCCACCTCCTTTGCCTATATCGTGGCCAGATGTATAGGCTTGAATGGCCTTTTGCTGCTCCTCCATCCTCTGAAGCATATAGAGGGTTGAATTCCACCTCGTTACCACCTCTTGCTTCAGATGATGGCAGGGCAGGTTCAGGTGTTTTTGGTGGTGCTCCAGTCTTCTGTACGTGGTGCCTGTACGCCGAAAGTGGCCCGCAATTCTTCTGGCCACCGACAGCATCTCTTGCACGCCCCTGTCGTTTTTTAAATAATTCTGCACCACCAAATTCAAGGTATGTGCAAAACATGGGACGTGCTGGAATTTGCCCAGATGTAATGCACGCACAATATTCCTGGCGTTGTCCGATGCCACAAGTCCCCAGGAGCGTCCAATTGGGGTAAGCCATTCTGCGATGATCTTCCTCAGTTGCCGTAAGAGGTTTTCAGCTGTGTGCGTATTCTGGAAAGCGGTGATACAAAGCGTAGCCTGCCTAGGAACGAGTTGGCGTTTGCGAGATGCTGCTACTGGTGCCGCCGCTGCTGTTCTTGCAGCGGGAGGCAATACATCTACCCAGTGGGCTGTCACAGTCATGTAGTCCTGAGTCTGCCCTGCTCCACTTGTCCACATGTCCGTGGTTAAGTGGACATTGGGTACAACTGCATTTTTTAGGACACTGGTGACTCTTTTTCTGAGGTCTGTGTACATTTTCGGTATCGCCTGCCTAGAGAAATGGAACCTAGATGGTATTTGGTACCGGGGACACAGTACCTCAATCAAGTCTCTAGTTGGCTCTGAATTAACGATGGATACCGGAACCACGTTTCTCACCGCCCAGGCTGCCAAGGCCTCAGTTATCCGCTTTGCAGCAGGATGACTGCTGTGATATTTCATCTTCCTCGCAAAGGACTGTTGGACAGTCAATTGCTTACTGGAAGTAGTAAAAGTGGTCTTCCGACTTCCCCTCTGGGATGACGATCGACTCCCAGCAGCAACAACAGCAGCTCCAGCAGCAGTAGGCGTTACACTCAAGGATGCATCGGAGGAATCCCAGGCAGGAGAGGACTCGTCAGACTTGCCAGTGACATGGCCTGCAGGATTATTGGCTTTCCTGGGTAAGGAGGAAATTGACACTGAGGGAGTTGGTGGTGTGGTTTGCAGTAGCTAGGTTACAAGAGGAAGGGATTTAGTGGTCAGTGGACTGCTTCCGCTGTCACCCAAAGTTTTGAACTTGTCACTGACTTATGATGAATGCGCTGCAGGTGACGTATAAGGGAGGATGTTCCGAGGTGGTTAACGTCCTTACCCCTACTTATTACAGCTTGACAAAGGCAACACACGGCTTGACACCTGTTGTCCGCATTTCTGTTGAAATAATTCCACACCGAAGAGCTGATTTTTTTTTGTATTTTGACCAGGCATGTCAATGGCCATATTCGTCCCACGGACAACAGGTGTCTCCCCGGGTGCCTGACTTAAACAAACCACCTCACCATCAGAATCCTCCTTGTCAATTTCCTCCCCAGCGCCAGCAACACCCATATCCTCATCCTGATGTACTTCAACAGTGATATCTTCAATTTGACTATCAGGAACTGGACTGCGGGTGCTCCTTCCAGCACTTGCAGGGGGCGTGCAAATGGTGGAAGGTGCAAGCTCTTCCCGTCCAGTGTTGGGAAGGTCAGGCATCGCAACCGACACAATTGGACTCTCCTTGGGGATTTGTGATTTCGAAGAACGCACAGTTCTTTGCGGTGCTTTTGCCAGCTTGAGTCTTTTCATTTTTCTAGCGAGAGGATGAGTGCTTCCATCCTCATGTGAAGCTGAACCACTAGCCATGAACATAGGCCAGGGCCTCAGCCGTTCCTTGCCACTCCGTGTCGTAAATGGCATATTGGCAAGTTTACGCTTCTCCTCAGACGCTTTTAATTTTGATTTTTGGGTCATTTTTTTACTGATCTTTTGTGTTTTGGATTTTACATGCTCTGTACTATGACATTGGGCATCGGCCTTGGCAGACGACGTTGATGGCATTTCATCGTCTCGGCCATGACTAGTGGCAGCAGCTTCAGCACGAGGTGGAAGTGGATCTTGATCTTTCCCTATTTTTTTAACCTCCACATTTTTGTTCTCCATATTTTAATGCGCACAACTAAAAGGCACCACAGGTATACAATGTAGATGGATGGATAGTATACTTTATGTATGACGACGCGTGACTGAAGACACAGAGGTAGGTACAGCAGTGGCCTACCGTACTGCTATATACAGTATAATGGACCTGGTGGACACTGTCAGCAGACTGCGTTTATAGTATAAAGAAAAAAAGAAACCACAGGTATACAATGTAGATGGATGGATAGTATACTTTATGTATGACGACGAGTGACTGAAGACACAGAGGTAGGTACAGCAGTGGCCTACCGTACTGCTATATACAGTATAATGGACCTGGTGGACACTGTCAGCAGACTGCGTTTATAGTATAATGAAAAAAAGACACCACAGGTATACAATGTAGATGGATGGATAGTATACTTTATGTATGACGATGAGTGACTGAAGACACAGAGGTAGGTACAGCAGTGGCCTACCGTACTGCTATATACAGTATAATTGACCTGGTGGACACTGTCAGCAGACTGCGTTTATAGTATAAAGAAAAAAAGACACCACAGGTATACAATGTAGATGGATGGATAGTATACTTTATGTATGATGACGAGTGACTGAAGACACAGAGGTAGGTACAGCAGTGGCCTACCGTACTGCTATATACAGTATAATGGACCTGGTGGACACTGTCAGCAGACTGCGTTTATAGTATAAAGAAAAAAAGACACCACAGGTATACAATGTAGATGGATGGATAGTATACTTTATGTATGACGACGAGTGACTGAAGACACAGAGGTAGGTACAGCAGTGGCCTACCGTACTGCTATATACAGTATAATGGACCTGGTGGACACTGTCAGCAGACTGCGTTTATAGTATAAAGAAAAAAAGACACCACAGGTATACAATGTAGATGGATGGATAGTATACTTTATGTATGACGATGAGTGACTGAAGACACAGAGGTAGGTACAGCAGTGGCCTACCGTACTGCTATATACAGTATAATGGACCTGGTGGACACTGTCAGCAGACTGCGTTTATAGTATAAAGAAAAAAAGACACCACAGGTATACAATGTAGATGGATGGATAGTATACTTTATGTATGACGACGAGTGACTGAAGACACAGAGGTAGGTACAGCAGTGGCCTACCGTACTGCTATATACAGTATAATGGACCTGGTGGACACTGTCAGCAGACTGCGTTTATACTTATAGTATAAAGAAAAAAAGACACCACAGGAGTGTTTTTCAGGCAGACAAACGTATACTGGTGGTCACTGTCAGCAAAACTGTGCACTGTACTCCTGCTATAGCTGCTCCCCAGTCCCCACAATTAAGCAGTGTGAGCACTCAGCACAGATATATCATGCAGCACACTGAGGCTGAGCACAGATATGATATGGAGCGTTTTTTTCAGGCAGAGAACGGATAAAAAAAAAACTAGCAAAACTCTGAACTGTACTCCTCCTAACAGCTGCTCCCCAATCCTCCCCACAATAAGCTAAGCAGTAGCAATCAGATCAACTAACTATAACTATATAAACGGAGAGGACGCCAGCCACGTCCTCTCCCTATCAATCTCAATGCACGTGTGAAAATGGCGGCGACGCGCGGCTGCTTATATAGAATCCGAATCTCGCGAGAATCCGACAGCGGGATGATGACGTTCGGGCGCGCTCGGGTTAGCCGAGCCATACGGGAGAATCCGAGTATGGCTCGGACCCGTGTAAAAAGGGTAAAGTTTGGGGGGGTTCGGTTTCTCGGAAACCGAACCCGCTCATCACTAATAATAACCACATGCATATACCGCTGCACCTGTGTATAATGCCCACATGTATATACCGCTGCTGCACCTGTGTATAATGCCCACATGTATATACCGCTGCACCTGTGTATAGTGTCCACATGTATATACCGCTGCACCTGTGTATAATGCCCACATGTATATACCGCTGCACTTGTGTATAATTCTCACATGTATATACCGCTGCACCTGTGAATAATGCCCACATGTATATACCGCTGCACCTGTGTATAATGCCCACATGTATATACCGCTGCACCTGTGTATAGTGCCCACATGTATATACCGCTGCACCTGTGTATAATGCCTATATGTATATACCGCTGCACCTGGGTATAATGCCCACATGTATATACCGCTGCCCCTGTGTATAATGCCTATATGTATATACCGCTGCACCTCGGTATCATGCCCACATGTATATACCGCGGCACCTGGGTATAATACTGTGACTGGACGGTCTTGTACGAAAGCACTCACTGCTTTCGTCTCCCGTCCCCAGTACACAGATTGGATGTTCAGGTCACACAGGACCTGGCCACATAGGGGATTCCCGCTTACCGTCAGTAACCGCCTGTTACTGACTCCACCCACTGTGCTGCGGGCAAGTTTATGCTGCCACCACCAAACTCCTAACCTGCCGTGGCGTTTGGAACCACAGTTCTGCTCTGTATGTGCCGACACACTGCCTTATCACACCTGTGTGGTATTGACGAATCCCCACTAGTCCTCTACCGGTAGCTGGCGGAAGGCAGAACTTGGAGACGTTGGGGTACTCCCGGGACAGCCGGAGGACGGGGCTAGGTTTGGCATAACCCTGTAGGTCACAAGATGAAGCAATCTTCTTGAGGCAATGATGTTTTATTTGCTCAATAGTTCTAAAGAGAACTCTTCCCTATTGCTAGGGGCAACAGCATACAGCAAGATGTTCCAGCAGAATAAGATGGTACAACTACAATACCTGGAGGCACACAGGCATCCTCTTTTTATCTCAGTTCTACACACAGTACCACAGGGGGGTAAGCCCTCCCTGTCTTCTCCAACCAATCAGGTTATTGCAGAAAATATAAATAAATACAAGTTACATTTCAAAAGGTAAGAATTAGATAACGCACATTCCTGCTCCTCTTCATATATAACCAAACCAGTGGCTTTCCCAAACACAATCTGATTATCATCTTCCTGTCTCTTTCACAAATGTAAATGTAACTTGCATTTCAATTGCATTCACCCTCTCACACATAGACAACGTTCTTATTAGAGATGAGCGCCTGAAATTTTTCGGGTTTTGTGTTTTGGTTTTGGGTTCGGTTCCGCGGCCGTGTTTTGGGTTCGAACGCGTTTTGGCAAAACCTCACCGAATTTTTTTTGTCGGATTCGGGTGTGTTTTGGATTCGGGTGTTTTTTTTCCAAAAACACTAAAAAACAGCTTAAATCATAGAATTTGGGGGTCATTTTGATCCCAAAGTATTATTAACCTCAAAAACCATAATTTACACTCATTTTCAGTCTATTCTGAATACCTCACACCTCACAATATTATTTTTAGTCCTAAAATTTGCACCGAGGTCGCTGTGTGAGTAAGATAAGCGACCCTAGTGGCCGACACAAACACCGGGCCCATCTAGGAGTGGCACTGCAGTGTCACGCAGGATGTCCCTTCCAAAAAACCCTCCCCAAACAGCACATGACGCAAAGAAAAAAAGAGGCGCAATGAGGTAGCTGTGTGAGTAAGATTAGCGACCCTAGTGGCCGACACAAACACCGGGCCCATCTAGGAGTGGCACTGCAGTGTCACGCAGGATGGCCCTTCCAAAAAACCCTCCCCAAACAGCACATGACGCAAAGAAAAAAAGAGGCGCAATGAGGTAGCTGTGTGAGTAAGATTAGCGACCCTAGTGGCCGACACAAACACCGGGCCCATCTAGGAGTGGCACTGCAGTGTCACGCAGGATGTCCCTTCCAAAAAACCCTCCCCAAACAGCACATGACGCAAAGAAAAAAAGAGGCGCAATGAGGTAGCTGTGTGAGTAAGATTAGCGACCCTAGTGGCCGACACAAACACCGGGCCCATCTAGGAGTGGCACTGCAGTGTCACGCAGGATGTCCCTTCCAAAAAACCCTCCCCAAACAGCACATGACGCAAAGAAAAAAAGAGGCGCAATGAGGTAGCTGACTGTGTGAGTAAGATTAGCGACCCTAGTGGCCGACACAAACACCGGGCCCATCTAGGAGTGGCACTGCAGTGTCACGCAGGATGTCCCTTCCAAAAAACCCTCCCCAATCAGCACATGATGCAAAGAAAAAGAAAAGAAAAAAGAGGTGCAAGATGGAATTGTCCTTGGGCCCTCCCACCCACCCTTATGTTGTATAAACAAAACAGGACATGCACACTTTAACCAACCCATCATTTCAGTGACAGGGTCTGCCACACGACTGTGACTGATATGACGGGTTGGTTTGGACCCCCCCCAAAAAAGAAGCAATTAATCTCTCCTTGCACAAACTGGCTCTACAGAGGCAAGATGTCCACCTCATCTTCACCCTCCGATATATCACCGTGTACATCCCCCTCCTCACAGATTATCAATTCGTCCCCACTGGAATCCACCATCTCAGCTCCCTGTGTACTTTGTGGAGGCAATTGCTGCTGGTCAATGTCTCCGCGGAGGAATTGATTATAATTCATTTTAATGAACATCATCTTCTCCACATTTTCTGGATGTAACCTCGTACGCCGATTGCTGACAAGGTGAGCGGCGGCACTAAACACTCTTTCGGAGTACACACTTGTGGGAGGGCAACTTAGGTAGAATAAAGCCAGTTTGTGCAAGGGCCTCCAAATTGCCTCTTTTTCCTGCCAGTATAAGTACGGACTGTGTGACGTGCCTACTTGGATGCGGTCACTCATATAATCCTCCACCATTCTATCAATGTTGAGAGAATCATATGCAGTGACAGTAGACGACATGTCCGGAATCGTTGTCAGGTCCTTCAGTCCGGACCAGATGTCAGCATCAGCAGTCGCTCCAGACTGCCCTGCATCACCGCCAGCGGGTGGGCTCGGAATTCTGAGCCTTTTCCTCGCACCCCCAGTTGCGGGAGAATGTGAAGGAGGAGATGTTGACAGGTCGCGTTCCGCTTGACTTGACAATTTTGTCACCAGCAGGTCTTTCAACCCCAGCAGACCTGTGTCTGCCGGAAAGAGAGATCCAAGGTAGGCTTTAAATCTAGGATCGAGCACGGTGGCCAAAATGTAGTGCTCTGATTTCAACAGATTGACCACCCGTGAATCCTTGTTAAGCGAATTAAGGGCTGCATCCACAAGTCCCACATGCCTAGCGGAATCGCTCCCTTTTAGCTCCTCCTTCAATGCCTCCAGCTTCTTCTGCAAAAGCCTGATGAGGGGAATGACCTGACTCAGGCTGGCAGTGTCTGAACTGACTTCACGTGTGGCAAGTTCAAAGGGCATCAGAACCTTGCACAACGTTGAAATCATTCTCCACTGCACTTGAGACAGGTGCATTCCACCTACTATATCGTGCTCAATTGTATAGGCTTGAATGGCCTTTTGCTGCTCCTCCAACCTCTGAAGCATATAGAGGGTTGAATTCCACCTCGTTACCACTTCTTGCTTCAGATGATGGCAGGGCAGGTTCAGTAGTTTTTGGTGGTGCTCCAGTCTTCTGTACGTGGTGCCTGTACGCCGAAAGTGTCCCGCAATTTTTCTGGCCACCGACAGCATCTCTTGCACGCCCCTGTCGTTTTTTAAAAAATTCTGCACCACCAAATTCAAGGTATGTGCAAAACATGGGACGTGCTGGAATTTGCCCATATTTAATGCACACACAATATTGCTGGCGTTGTCCGATGCCACAAATCCACAGGAGAGTCCAATTGGGGTAAGCCATTCCGCGATGATCTTCCTCAGTTGCCGTAAGAGGTTTTCAGCTGTGTGCGTATTCTGGAAAGCGGTGATACAAAGCGTAGCCTGCCTAGGAAAGAGTTGGCGTTTGCGAGATGCTGCTACTGGTGCCGCCGCTGCTGTTCTTGCGGCGGGAGTCCATACATCTACCCAGTGGGCTGTCACAGTCATATAGTCCTGACCCTGCCCTGCTCCACTTGTCCACATGTCCGTGGTTAAGTGGACATTGGGTACAACTGCATTTTTTAGGACACTGGTGAGTCTTTTTCTGACGTCCGTGTACATTCTCGGTATCGCCTGCCTAGAGAAGTGGAACCTAGATGGTATTTGGTAACGGGGGCACACTGCCTCAATAAATTGTCTAGTTCCCTGTGAACTAACGGCGGATACCGGACGCACGTCTAACACCAACATAGTTGTCAAGGACTCAGTTATCCGCTTTGCAGTAGGATGACTGCTGTGATATTTCATCTTCCTCGCAAAGGACTGTTGAACAGTCAATTGCTTGCTGGAAGTAGTACAAGTGGGCTTACGACTTCCCCTCTGGGATGACCATCGACTCCCAGCGGCAACAACAGCAGCGCCAGCAGCAGTAGGCGTTACACGCAAGGATGCATCGGAGGAATCCCAGGCAGGAGAGGACTCGTCAGAATTGCCAGTGACATGGCCTGCAGGACTATTGGCATTCCTGGGGAATGAGGAAATTGACACTGAGGGAGTTGGTGGGGTGGTTTGCGTGAGCTTGGTTACAAGAGGAAGGGATTTACTGGTCAGTGGACTGCTTCCGCTGTCACCCAAAGTTTTTGAACTTGTCACTGACTTATTATGAATGCGCTGCAGGTGACGTATAAGGGAGGATGTTCCGAGGTGGTTAACGTCCTTACCCCTACTTATTACAGCTTGACAAAGGGAACACACGGCTTGACACCTGTTGTCCGCATTTCTGGTGAAATACCTCCACACCGAAGAGCTGATTTTTTTGGTATTTTCACCTGGCATGTCAACGGCCATATTCCTCCCACGGACAACAGGTGTCTCCCCGGGTGCCTGACTTAAACAAACCACCTCACCATCAGAATCCTCCTGGTCAATTTCCTCCCCAGCGCCAGCAACACCCATATCCTCCTTATCCTGGTGTACTTCAACACTGACATCTTCAATCTGACTATCAGGAACTGGACTGCGGGTGCTCCTTCCAGCACTTGCAGGGGGCGTGCAAATGGTGGAAGGCGCATGCTCTTCACGTCCAGTGTTGGGAAGGTCAGGCATCGCAACCGACACAATTGGACTCTCCTTGTGGATTTGGGATTTCAAAGAACGCACAGTTCTTTGCGGTGCTTTTGCCAGCTTGAGTCTTTTCAGTTTTCTAGCGAGAGGCTGAGTGCTTCCATCCTCATGTGAAGCTGAACCACTAGCCATGAACATAGGCCAGGGCCTCAGCCGTTCCTTGCCACTCCGTGTGGTAAATGGCATATTGGCAAGTTTACGCTTCTCCTCCGACAATTTTATTTTAGGTTTTGGAGTCCTTTTTTTACTGATATTTGGTGTTTTGGTTTTGACATGCTCTGTACTATGCCATTGGGCATCGGCCTTGGCAGACGACGTTGCTGGCATTTCATCGTCTCGGCCATGACTAGTGGCAGCAGCTTCAGCACGAGGTGGAAGTGGATCTTGATCTTTCCCTAATTTTGGAACCTCAACATTTTTGTTCTCCATATTTTAATAGGCACAACTAAAAGGCACCTCAGGTAAACAATGGAGATGGATGGATTGGATACTAGTATACAATTATGGACGGGCTGCCGAGTGCCGACACAGAGGTAGCCACAGCCGTGAACTACCGCACTGTACTGTGTCTGCTGCTAATATAGACTGGTTGATAAAGAGATAGTATACTCGTAACTAGTATGTATGTATAAAGAAAGAAAAAAAAACCACGGTTAGGTGGTATATACAATTATGGACGGGCTGCCGAGTGCCGACACAGAGGTAGCCACAGCCGTGAACTACCGCACTGTACTGTGTCTGCTGCTAATATATAGACTGGTTGATAAAGAGATAGTATACTCGTAACTAGTATGTATGTATAAAGAAAGAAAAAAAAAACCACGGTTAGGTGGTATATACAATTATGGACGGGCTGCCGAGTGCCGACACAGAGGTAGCCACAGCCGTGAACTACCGCACTGTACTGTGTCTGCTGCTAATATATAGACTGGTTGATAAAGAGATAGTATACTCGTAACTAGTATGTATGTATAAAGAAAGAAAAAAAAACCACGGTTAGGTGGTATATACAATTATGGACGGGCTGCCGAGTGCCGACACAGAGGTAGCCACAGCCGTGAACTACCGCACTGTACTGTGTCTGCTGCTAATATATAGACTGGTTGATAAAGAGATAGTATACTCGTAACTAGTATGTATGTATAAAGAAAGAAAAAAAAACCACGGTTAGGTGGTATATACAATTATGGACGGGCTGCCGAGTGCCGACACAGAGGTAGCCACAGCCGTGAACTACCGCACTGTACTGTGTCTGCTGCTAATATAGACTGGTTGATAAAGAGATAGTATACTCGTAACTAGTATGTATGTATAAAGAATGAAAAAAAAACCACGGTTAGGTGGTATATACAATTATGGACGGGCTGCCGAGTGCCGACACAGAGGTAGCCACAGCCGTGAACTACCGCACTGTACTGTGTCTGCTGCTAATATATAGACTGGTTGATAAAGAGATAGTATACTCGTAACTAGTATGTATGTATAAAGAAAGAAAAAAAAACCACGGTTAGGTGGTATATACAATTATGGACGGGCTGCCGAGTGCCGACACAGAGGTAGCCACAGCCGTGAACTACCGCACTGTACTGTGTCTGCTGCTAATATATAGACTGGTTGATAAAGAGATAGTATACTCGTAACTAGTATGTATGTATAAAGAAAGAAAAAAAAACCACGGTTAGGTGGTATATACAATTATGGACGGGCTGCCGAGTGCCGACACAGAGGTAGCCACAGCCGTGAACTACCGCACTGTACTGTGTCTGCTGCTAATATATAGACTGGTTGATAAAGAGATAGTATACTCGTAACTAGTATGTATGTATAAAGAAAGAAAAAAAAACCACGGTTAGGTGGTATATACAATTATGGACGGGCTGCCGAGTGCCGACACAGAGGTAGCCACAGCCGTGAACTACCGCACTGTACTGTGTCTGCTGCTAATATAGACTGGTTGATAAAGAGATAGTATACTCGTAACTAGTATGTATGTATAAAGAATGAAAAAAAAACCACGGTTAGGTGGTATATACAATTATGGACGGGCTGCCGAGTGCCGACACAGAGGTAGCCACAGCCGTGAACTACCGCACTGTACTGTGTCTGCTGCTAATATATAGACTGGTTGATAAAGAGATAGTATACTCGTAACTAGTATGTATGTATAAAGAAAGAAAAAAAAACCACGGTTAGGTGGTATATACAATTATGGACGGGCTGCCGAGTGCCGACACAGAGGTAGCCACAGCCGTGAACTACCGCACTGTACTGTGTCTGCTGCTAATATATAGACTGGTTGATAAAGAGATAGTATACTCGTAACTAGTATGTATGTATAAAGAAAGAAAAAAAAAACCACGGTTAGGTGGTATATACAATTATGGACGGGCTGCCGAGTGCCGACACAGAGGTAGCCACAGCCGTGAACTACCGCACTGTACTGTGTCTGCTGCTAATATAGACTGGTTGATAAAGAGATAGTATACTACTAATATTATATACTGGTGGTCAGGTCACTGGTCACTAGTCACACTGGCAGTGGCACTCCTGCAGCAAAAGTGTGCACTGTTTAATTTTAATATAATATTATGTACTCCTGGCTCCTGCTATAACCTATAACTGGCACTGCAGTAGTGCTCCCCAGTCTCCCCCACAATTATAAGCTGTGTGAGCTGAGCAGTCAGACAGATATATAATATATATAGATGATGCAGCACACTGGCCTGAGCCTGAGCAGTGCACACAGATATGGTATGTGACTGACTGAGTCACTGTGTGTATCGCTTTTTTCAGGCAGAGAACGGATATATTAAATAAACTGCACTGTGTGTCTGGTGGTCACTCACTATATAATATATTATGTACTCCTGGCTCCTGCTATAACCTATAACTGGCACTGCAGTAGTGCTCCCCAGTCTCCCCCACAATTATAAGCTGTGTGAGCTGAGCAGTCAGACAGATATATATAATATTATATATAGATAATAGATGATGCAGCACACTGGCCTGAGCCTGAGCAGTGCACACAGATATGGTATGTGACTGAGTCACTGTGTGCTGTGTATCGCTTTTTTCAGGCAGAGAACGGATTATATTATGTACTCCTGGCTCCTGCTATAACCTATAACTGGCACTGCAGTAGTGCTCCCCAGTCTCCCCCACAATTATAAGCTGTGTGAGCTGAGCAGTCAGACAGATATATATAATATTATATATAGATAATAGATGATGCAGCACACTGGCCTGAGCCTGAGCAGTGCACACAGATATGGTATGTGACTGAGTCACTGTGTGCTGTGTATCGCTTTTTTCAGGCAGAGAACGGATTATAAATAAAAGTGGTGGTCACTGGTCACTATCAGCAAAACTCTGCACTGTACACTACTGAGTACTCCTAATGCTCCCCAAAATTAGTAAATCAAGTGTCTCTCTAATCTATTCTAATTCTAAACGGAGAGGACGCCAGCCACGTCCTCTCCCTATCAATCTCAATGCACGTGTGAAAATGGCGGCGACGCGCGGCTCCTTATATAGAATCCGAGTCTCGCGATAGAATCCGAGCCTCGCGAGAATCCGACAGCGTCATGATGACGTTCGGGCGCGCTCGGGTTAACCGAGCAAGGCGGGAAGATCCGAGTCGCTCGGACCCGTGAAAAAAAACATGAAGTTCTGGCGGGTTCGGATTCAGAGAAACCGAACCCGCTCATCTCTAGTTCTTATACTGTAAATTACACATAATCTGCATCACACATAATGCAGCCTAAGAAATCTTACATCAAACTGTTGTTGAATGAAACCCACTAGTTTGCATTCATAAAACACATTGGGGGTCATTCCGAGTTGTTCGCTCGGTAAAAATCTTCGCATCGCAGCGATTTTCCGCTTAATGCGCATGCGCAATGTCCGCACTGCGACTGCGCCAAGTAAATTTGCTATGTAGTTAGGATTTTTACTCACGGCTTTTTCATCGTTCTGGCGATCGTAATGTGATTGACAGGAAATGGGTGTTACTGGGCGGAAACAGGCCGTTTTATGGGCGTGTGGGAAAAAACGCTACCGTTTCCGGAAAAAACGCAGGAGTGGCTGGAGAAACGGGGGAGTGTCTGGGCAAACGCTGGGTGTGTTTGTGACGTCAAACCAGGAACGACAAGCACTGAACTGATCGCAGATGCCGAGTAAGTCTGGAGCTACTCAGAAACTGCTACAAGGTGTGTAATCGCAATATTGCGAATACATCGTTCGCAATTTTAAGATGCTAAGATTCACTCCCAGTAGGCGGCGGCTTAGCATGAGCAAATCTGCTAAAATCCGCTTGCGAGCGAACAACTCGGAATGACCCCCCAATCTGATTTAGCAGCCCCTTGTGTCTCCATGCAAACCCAGTTCACACAATATTCAGAGAAGACAGCAAACAAATCCTTTCACCTGCATGTGTCTATAAAGTTACACAGAGACACATCTCAATCTCAAAGAAATGGCTTGTCCATACACCCCTCTCCAGGTGCCAGGGTCATCAGCATCTCAATTCCTAGGTGAGAAGCTTCCAAGCCATTTGTCCACAAACGTAAATACATTTTAAAACCAACACAACTTACACATTCCTTCCAAGTGCTGGCATTTGCTGCATTGTAAATGTGCTATCCTACAACTGTGCCTAGAGCATTACATATAACATGGTGAAACACAGTATTACACATAAATACCCGGTGCCTAGCACCCACAATACATTTAAAGATGGCGACTAGCACCAGTGCACAGTTTAAAAGTGGCGCCAAGCGCCCATTGTCCTCCTAATGGCGCCGGGCACTGGGGGTTAACCCCTTCAGTGCTGCGGCCACCATTACACGTGTGGCTGGTTAGTCTTTCCGGCCACAAATACCCACATGTATATACCTCTGCACCTGTGTATATAGCCCACATGTTTATACCGCTGCACCTGTGTATAATGCCCACATGTATATACTGCTGCACCTGTGTATAATGTTCACATGTATATACCGCTACACCTGTGTATAATTCCCACATGTATATACCGCTGCACCTGTGTATAATTCCCACATGTATATACCGCTGCACCTGTGTATAATGCCCACATGTATATACCGCTGCATCCGTGTATAATTCCCACATGTATATACCGCTGCACCTGTGTATAATTCCCACATGTATATACTGCTGCTCCTGTGTACAAGGCCCACGTGTATATACCACTGCACCTGTGTATAGTGCCCACATGTATATACCGCTGCTCCTGTGTATAAGGCCCACATGTATATACCACTGCACCTGTGTGTAATGCCCACATGTATATACTGCTGCACCTGTGTATAATGCCCACATGTATATACTGCTGCACCTGTGTATAATGTCCACATCTATAAACAGCTGCACCTGTGTATAATGCCCACATGTATATACCTCTGCACCTGTGTATAACGCCCACATGTATATACTGCTGCACCTGTGTATAATGCCCACATGTATATACCGCTGCACCTGTGTATATAGCCCACATGTATATACCGCTGCACCTGTGTATAATGCCCACATGTTTATACCGCTGCACCTGTGTATAATGCCCACATGTATATACCTCTGCACCTGTGTATATAGCCCACATGTATATACCGCTGCACCTGTGTATAATGTCCACATGTATATACAACTGCACCTCTGTATAATGTCCACATGTATATACCTCTGCACCTGTGAATATAGCCCACATGTATATACCGCTGCACCTGTGTATAATGCCCACATGTATATACCTCTGCACCTGTGTATATAGCCTACATGTATATATCGCTGCACCTGTGTATAATTCCCACATGTATATACAGCTGCACCTGTGTATAATGCCCACATGTATATAACGATGCATCCGTGTATAATGCCCACATGTATATACCGCTGCACCTGTGTATAATTCCCACATGTATATACCGCTGCACCTGTGTATAGTGCCCACATGTATATACCACTGCTCCTGTGTATAAGGCCCACGTGTATATACTGCTGCACCTGTGTATAATGTCCACATGTATATACAGCTGCACCTGTGTATAATGCCCACATGTATATACCTCTGCACCTGTGTATATAGCCCACATGTATATACCGCTGCACCTGTGTATAATTCCCACATGTATATACCGCTGCATCTTTGTATAATGCCCACATGTATATACTGCTGCACCTGTGTATAATGCCCACATGTATATACCGCTGCACCCGTGTATAATGCCCACATGTATATACCGCTGCATCCGTGTATAATGCCCACATGTATATACCGCTGCACCTGTGTATAATGCCCACATGTATATACCGCTGCACCTGTGTATAATAACCACATGCATATACCGCTGCACCTGTGTATAATGCCCACATGTATATACTGCTGCACCTGTGTATAATGCCCACAGGAACCAAGTGACTCTCCAGCTATTTACCTCACCGCACGTCCCTGCTACACACACACACACACACACACACACACACACACACACACACACACACATCACACACATCACACACATCACAGTATATAAACCAGTCACATAGTGTATTAAACCTTTACATACATACAGTGCTTTATCTGTCAGAAAGTAGACAGGACAGAGCAATGTTCTGCAGATCTGTAGAGATCAGTAATGTAACAGTATGCAGAAAATATACCAAAGGTGCGTGACCAAAAAGAGGGTGTGGCCTTGGGGAAAAGAGGGCATGGCTTTGTGGGAATGCCAAGATCGTGAGTCACGCCTCCCATTTTCCAACAGTGTGGGGGAATGCCAGCAACTCCCGGAGCAGAGCAGTGAGTGACAGGGGGCCTCCCAATACGCCCCCACCACGGGACACTGCAGCCTGTGGGTGGGAGAGTGGGACAGTGTCCCAAAAAACGGGACTGACCTATGAAAATTGTGAGGCATGGAATAAATCACTATGCAATGTTCTGCAGATCTGTAGAGAGGTCAGTAATGGAATATATCACTATGCAATGTTCTGCAGACCTGTAGAGAGGTCAGTAATGGAATATATCACTATGCAATGTTCTGCAGATCTGTAGAGAGGTCAGTAATGGAATATATCACTATGCAATGTTCTGCAGATCTGTAGAGAGGTCAGTAATGGAATATATCACTATGCAATGTTCTGCAGACCTGTAGAGAGGTCAGTAATGGAATATATCACTATGCAATGTTCTGCAGATCTGTAGAGAGGTCAGTAATGGAATATATCACTATGCAATGTTCTGCAGATCTGTAGAGAGGTCAGTAATGGAATATATCACTATGCAATGTTCTGCAGATCTGTAGAGAGGTCAGTAAGATAAGCTGAAGGCTGCATAAGCCTGAGGCAATATAAGCGATCAACTTTTTGTGATTGGTTGTTAAATGACTAAGCAGTTGCTAGGCAGATCAGTTTTCCCATTTGGGTTTTTTCCTATTGGATTAGAGGGTTGTGCATCAAGATGGAGAGGAGGGTCTTAGTTTAGTATATAAGGGGTGGCCATTTTGCCAGACTTCCTCTTGCCATTCAGTTTTGCCCAGGAAGGATAAGTATATAACACTGCTTGTCTTTTCATTGCTGTAAACTTGTGAGTTAGAGTTGCCTTCACTGGGTATTATTTAGCAGTCTTATCCCTTCGCTGTGCGCTTTGTTTGTGGTGCAGACTTGTCCCCTCCTGACATGCCTCGTCCCCGCCGCTCTGCCCCCCCCCCCCCAGGCGCCTCGTGGAGGCAGGGAGTTCCCTCCGCTCCCGCTCCCCGAGCGTCGCGCCCCAGAGTGGCCTTTCCCCCGCTGCTGACAGGCGGCGGGGGCGGGCAGTTACAGCCCGCTCCCCTGCCGCACGGAGACGGGCGGCCAGCGGCCGCTCGTCACGTGGTTCCGGGGCGCGCGGCTCGGCCGAGCCGCGCACCCCGGCGCTCGCAGCGGGACGGGCCTCTCCCCGCCCTCCGGCTCCGGGCGCTTTCATCACTCCGCCGTCTCCCGCCAGCAGCCGCATGTCACAGGGCGCAGGTGCGCGCGACCCGACGCTTCCGGCTGCAATTGTGTCCCCTCACACTCAGTCAGACACCTCGGACGCCTCCCTTCCTCCACCCTCGCTCGTGGCTCCCGGCGGCGTCCTGGTGGCACAGGACGACCGCAGCAGAGCTGCGGGGGGGGAGGGGGGATTTAATGTTCAGGGAAACATGAGCCCAGGGCAGCGGGTAGCGTCTCCCGCTGGCCCGGGGACAGTTCAAGACCACACGCTGCCAAATTACATCAGGGAGTCCAGCGCACCCCCGATGATTGGTGGTGACGCGGGGCCCCTGGTGTCTGGGACGGGGGACGTGGCGGCGGCAGCCGCCACGCCCGCCCCGGCTGCATCAGCATGGCATGTTTTCCCCCCGGCATCAGAGTCCTGCTTGGGCGCCCCCTGGGCATCGGCCGCCCCGCCGCCATGGGCGGCGCCCTCGCTTACAGGGTATCAGACTCCCCACGCCCTCCACGGTCCTTTGCAATGCGGGTCCACGCAGGCGTCCGTATCGGCGGCTTATTTTACGCACGGCGGGGCGCTCGCGGTAACAGCGCAGCAAGGCTACGCGGGGAGCCAGTCCTTCCCCGGGGGGTTTGCGTGGCCTCCGGCTTCAGCATTCCCCGTTGCCGCCAGTATGCCTTCCATGGGTTTCTTGACCGCGGCCGACACACAGTTTTCCCCGCGTGGGGCCAGCACGGGCGCCGGCGTGCAGTCCACGTGGTCGGTCGGGGGACCCCGAGTCGCGGTGCCCATGCCGGCCTTTGCGGGCCTGCAGCCAGGACAGGCACCGGGCGGGGGGTATCAGATGGCACAGGGTTGGCCCCCTCTCCCGGCGCCCCCTCAGTTCCTTACGGCATCATACGGAGGGGCGGGAGCAGGCGTCTGCCCGCCGCATGCGGCTTGGCGGCCGTCTTACCCCGCAATTTTTGGCGCAGCAAGCGGGTCGGCCTTTACGCAGTCGATCGGGTACACCTCGGCGGGGGCCCCCTCCCTGCAGCTGCCGGGCGGCCATCCGCCGCGGAGCGGAGGGGCGGTCCCTCCGCCGCCGCAATTGCAGGCAAGTGTTAATGATGTTTTGGTTCCCCCTGTGCCTGTTGTCCCCTCTTTTTCTCCCTCACAGGTCCCGCCTAGTTCAGGGGCTACAACCGGCATGAGGCGAAGATCACGGACAAGCGGGACAGCGAACGTGGAGGTACGGCCATCGGCGGAGGCGGGTGCAGCGGACGACGAAGTTCCGGGTCCTTCGAACTCCGGTGAGCTAAATATTCCTTTACACGTTTCAACCTGTAGTTCATCGTCTTCCAGCAGCGTATCATCCGGCTCTCCGCGGCGCCCGCGTAAATTAGCTAGGCTCATCGCGCGGCGAATGGCTAAGGAGGCGCATAAGGCGGCCGCTCCTGCGCAGGTGGTCCCTTCGGACCCTCCCCGTTTCGGCGAGATGGTGCATTGCGCCAACACGGCAGTTACAAGGGGAGTTCGCAAGCGCATGCGGGAAAAGATCCGCAAGGGGAAGTATGTGGACATATTCACCCTTACGGAGGAAATGCGGCAGGGTTTTGAGGCAGCCAAGAAACCGGGCGGTATGGGGGAAAGTGCGTTTCGCAATTTCCAATCTGTGGCTGCGTGGGTTTTTGGTGTTCATGGCTTGTTACACGGAATCCCGTCCCTCGGAGTATGCCAACTTGGTGAAATATTTGTTTTTAGTACACGATATGTACTTAAAATCCAAAGGGTCTGCGTGGCGGGATTACGACGAGAAGTTTCGTCGCAATCAGGATGGCAACCCCATCCTGCCCGCGGGTTTTAAGGACGTTGAGGTGTGGTTGGAGGTCACACAACAGGTCAAACCCACCCCAGACGTCACGGCCAAGAAGCCCGGGGCGTCCGGGGTGGCGGCTTCCCGATTGATGGGGAAAGGGAAGTGTTTCGCCTACAACGACGGTAAATGCGTCAAAGGAACGAGCTGTCGTTTTCGCCACTCATGTAGGTTGTGCGGATCCAATCACCCGGCCAAGGAATGCACCGCGGCAACAGGCAGTAAGCCTGCCACTTCCACCGAGGCCGGTGGAATTGGCAAGTAAGGCCTTCTCCCCGATTATAGTTTCCGAGTTGCTGCGCTGGCTTGCGTTATATCCCGATCGGACGGCCGCATCGTTTCTCTCGGAGGGTTTTCAGCAGGGTTT
This sequence comes from Pseudophryne corroboree, assembly GCF_028390025.1. Taxonomy (NCBI): domain Eukaryota; kingdom Metazoa; phylum Chordata; class Amphibia; order Anura; family Myobatrachidae; genus Pseudophryne; species Pseudophryne corroboree. Next base: position 844,786,042 of record NC_086449.1, read on the forward strand.
TCGCTTGCCAATTCCGGATTCGGTGTATGTGGTTGCACGCCAGAATTTGAGATCGGCTCGTGAATTCCCGCAGGAGATCCGGCGGAAGGTCGACGGGGAGATTGAGCTGGGGCGCATGGCTGGGCCCTACGCCTTTTCCCCGTTGCCCTCCTTGTGCATTTCCCCAATAGGGGTGGTGCCCAAGAAGGCCATAGGCAAGTTTCGTTTGATACAGCACTTGTCTCACCCGCCGGGGGTGTCAGTCAACGACGCTATCCCGGAAGCCCAGTGCAGAGTTCGATATCAGTCGTTTGACGACGCGCTGCGCTTAGTGCGGGATGATGGTCCGGGGAGTCTGTTGGCAAAATTGGACGTGGAGTCAGCCTTTCGCCTACTCCCGCTGCACCCAGATTCCTTGCGGTTTCTGGGTTTCAAAATAGGGGGCGAATTCTACGTCGATCGGTGTCTCCCCATGGGTTGTTCTGTCTCCTGCGCCTACTTTGAGTGTTTTAGCACATTTTTACACTGGTGCGTCCAGACCGCCTCCGGGCAACCGGGGGTGGCTCACTACCTGGATGATTTTCTTTTTGTAGGACCCGGGGACAGTTCGGTCTGTGGGGACATTCTCTCGGTGGCCAGGTCGTTATTCGGCGCTTTAGGGGTACCTGTTGCACAGGATAAGTGCGAGGGTCCTTGCACTTGTCTTAGCTATTTAGGTATCGAGATCGACACGGTAGGGGGGTGCTGTCGCTTGCCCGAGGATAAGGTGCGGAAGCTATTGGGTTTGATTACAGACTGTTTAGGGAAACGCAGGGTTCGGCTTAAGCAGGTGCAGTCCTTGCTTGGCTCTCTCAATTTTGCGTGTCGGATTATCCCCATGGGTAGGATTTTCTGTCGCAAACTTGAGCGGGCCACAGCGGGGACGGTTCGACAAAATCACTCCGTTTACCTGTCCCGCGAGATCAAGGATGATTTGCGGATTTGGGTCTCGTTCCTGGTGTCCTTCAACAGGGAAGTGTTGTGGCCCGCTCCTTGTTGTTCCAGTGAGCAGCTGCAGTTGTTCACGGATGCTTCAGGCAGTCGTGGTTTCGGAGCGTTCTTTGCTGGCGCGTGGTGCGCGGCGGCCTGGCCGGCATCTTGGGTAACGCGTGGGTTTACCAAGAACCTGCTGCTGCTGGAATTGTTCCCAATTTTAGTGGCGCTTGAGTTATGGGCCGGACGGTTCGCAAATAGGGACATTTTGTTTCTTTGCGACAACCTAGGGGTAGTGCATGCGATTAATAATCAGCGTTCCTCATCTCCGCAGGCCCTGCGATTGCTAAGGCATTTAGTGCTAGTTTGTTTACAGCGTAATATTAATTTTAGGGCTCGCCACGTTCCCGGAGTTGACAATGGAATTGCGGATGCATTGTCCCGGTTCCAGTTTGACAAATTCAGGACGTTGGTTCCGGGAGCGGAGGCAGAGGGGTTACAGTGCCCACCTTCTGTCTGGCAGATGGTCGAAGCGGTTTAACGGCGTTGGCCAGGTGTGCACTGGCTCCCTCCACGCTACGTGCGTACGATGCTGCATGGCGGGATTGGTCAGCCTTTCAGAGTAGGTACGGGGTAGCAGGTGAGTCCTCGGCCGACGCCCTGTTGACCTTTGTTTGGGAGCATTACCAAAACGGTAGGTCAAAAGCGGCCATGGCTACTGCCCTTGCGGGCATCGCCTTTCACTCGCGACTCCACGGGACAACGGACCCCACGGGGTCGTTTGTCCTTTCCAGAGCGCTGAAAGGTTGGGCTAGGTTGCACCCGGCGCCTGCGGATTCACGTAGGCCTATAACGTTGCAGCTGCTAGCGGACTTGCTGCAGGTGCTACCTCGGATTGCGTCCTCGGAATTTGAGGTGGCTTTGTTTAGTAGCGCGTATGCCCTGGACTTTTTCGGGGCTTTTCGGGTGAGTGAGCTAGTGGCGAGCAGCAAGGCGTCCCGGGAATCGGGTCTGCTCTACGAGAATGTGCGCTTGCAGGAGGGCCTGTTGCTCTGTAGGATTGTGCGATCCAAGACAGATCAAACAGGTCGGGGTCGCTGGTTGTCCTTAGAGGCTCAGGAGGGTATGGGCGTTTGCCCGCTGCGGCTGACGCAAGAGTACGTGCGGTTAAGACCTCCGGGGGGCAACCAGTTGCTAGTACACGCGCAGTCGGACCCTCTGACAAAGTTTCAGTTTTCATCTGTGTTCAAGAAATGTTTAACGGCGTTGGGCTTGCAGGAGGCGGACTTCGGTACTCATTCCTTTCGGATTGGGGCGGCTACCCATGCGGCGGCCTCTGGTTCATCACCAGCGGCTATTCGGGAGTTGGGTCGCTGGAAGTCGGCCTCCTATAAGTCCTATGTCCGTATAGATAAGATATAAGTGCGCCTGTTGCGCTAACCCAAAAACGTGTTTACTCGTCGGTTTTTGAACGCTTACCGTTCAGGAATCGAGGGTGTGAAGCGAATTTTTAAAATTTTTCCTCCGAGGGGGCCTAATTTCAATTGGCTGTTCTACCAAGGTCCACGGGAGGTTTTTTGAGTTTTCTCCTTCACTTGGGTTTTATTGGTTACGTTGTGTTTAAGTTACAGATTATGTGCATAATCTGACATTAGGATATTTTCTTTTACAGCTGTCAGCAATTTTGGAGACCACATATGGATGGTTGGTCATTCATACGTTTTTTGGGCGGAGAAACATCCCATGGCGTCTAGGGCGAATGAGATTTTTGGGTCCAGGCAGTTTAGATGGCTAGGTGTTAGGGGCAGGTTATGGGGTGATCTGTTGCGCGTCCTTTTTGCACGGGAGCGCTGCTGGGGTCGCCCCAGTTGTATTATCATTCATCTGGGTGGTAATGATCTGGGCCGAGTTAAAGGCATAGACTTGATTTTGTCTATAAAGGCGGATGTAGTGGCAATACGTTGTCACTGGCCTGGGGTATGCATTGTCTGGTCGGAAATGGTGCCCCGTTTCCATTGGCGTGGTGCGGTGCGTTTCTCGGCGCTGGAGAAAGCACGCAAAAAGGTGAACTCGACGGTGTCTCTGTTTGTCAAGGCCATAGGCGGAGTGGCAATTAAGCATCCTCTGCTGGTGCTGCGGAACAGACAGTTCTATAGAGACGATGGGGTTCACCTTTCCCCGGAAGGAGTGCAGTTTTTTCTGGAAGATATTTTCGGTCTTTTTCGGTAGAGCTAGTTTGTTTCTGGTTGGTTAAGTTTCTGTTTGCGGATGGCGGTGGCGGTTTGGTAAACCTTGGTGGCGGGAAATCGCTGCCAACCAGCTGTCACACAGGCATAAGTGGTCATTGTGGGGCTCCCTCTTTAAATGGACGGCAGGTGTGTCCTTTTCTTGCGGTTGGACATTTAGACGTTCCCCTGCGGGAACCGAACGTTTGCCAGAGAAAGAGGGGTAAGGCCAGCACAATGCGGGTTATGCGGGAAGGAGGCGGGGTATGTGTACTCCCCTCCTTGGTTTGGTGGTTTCCATCTAGGTGACGGGTGCTGGTGGTTTGGCAGCGGTTTTCTGTTTTTGCCATCCTCCAAACTAGAGTTAATTATATATTCAATTTCAATTCTAATCCGGCCTCAATTATTAGTTTAAAGAGTTGGTCAGCGATTAATAAACATCGTCTGACCTTTAACTCCAGCTACTGTGTCCGTGTCTTTATTTCAGTGTGTGGTGTGGTTTTATTTAGTGATAAGCTAGCTTAAATACAAGGTTTATGTAATCACAATAAAGTTATGAGCGGCTTATGTAATATCTCACTATGCAATGTTCTGCAGATCTGTAGAGAGGTCAGTAATGTAATATATCACTATGCAATGTTCTGCAGATCTGTAGAGAGGTCAGTAATGTAATATATCACTATGCAATGTTCTGCAGACCTGTAGAGAGGTCAGTAATGTAATATATCACTATGCAATGTTCTGCAGATCTGTAGAGAGGTCAGTAATGTAATATATCACTATGTAATGTTCTGCAGATCTGTAGAGAGGTCAGTAATGGAATATATCACTATGCAATGTTCTGCAGATCTGTAGAGGTCAGTAATGGAATATATCACTATGCAATGTTCTGCAGACCTGTACAGAGGTCAGTAACGTAATATATCACTATGCAATGTTCTGCAGATCTGTAGAGAGGTCAGTAATGGAATATATCACTATGCAATGTTCTGCAGATCTGTAGAGAGGTCAGTAATGTAATCTATCACTATGCAATGTTCTGCAGACCTGTAGAGAGGTCAGTAACGTAATATATCACTATGCAATGTTCTGCAGATCTGTAGAGAGGTCAGTATCACTATGCAATGTTCTGCAGATCTGAAGAGAGGTCAGTAATGTAATATATCACTATGCAATGTTCTGCAGATCTGTAGAGAGGTCAGTAATGTAATATATCACTATGCAATGTTCTGCAGATCTGAAGAGAGGTCAGTAATGTAATATATCACTATGCAATGTTCTGCAGATCTGAAGAGAGGTCAGTAATGGAATATATCACTATGCAATGTTCTGCAGATCTGTAGAGAGGTCAGTAATGTAATATATCACTATGCAATGTTCTGCAGATCTGAAGAGAGGTCAGTAATGTAATATATCACTATGCAATGTTCTGCAGATCTGTAGAGGTCAGTAATGTAATATATCACTATGCAATGTTCTGCAGATCTGTAGAGAGGTCAGTAATGGAATATATCACTATGCAATGTTCTGCAGATCTGTAGAGAGGTCAGTAATGTAATATATCACTATGCAATGTTCTGCAGATCTGAAGAGAGGTCAGTAATGTAATATATCACTATGCAATGTTCTGCAGATCTGTAGAGGTCAGTAATGTAATATATCACTATGCAATGTTCTGCAGATCTGTAGAGGTCAGTAATGGAATATATCACTATGCAATGTTCTGCAGATCTGTAGAGAGGTCAGTAATGGAATATATCACTATGCAATGTTCTGCAGATCTGTAAAGAGGTCAGTAATGTAAATATCTGCACAGTATATCGGACAGAGCAATGTGCTGCAGACTTGTGTTTGGAGATCAGCAATATGTAAAAGATTCCCAGGAAGGCCCGGACCACACAACACCCCTCCGACTGGAAATGGGGAGTATGACATCACCAGAACGTCTGCCTAATGCCGCAGTCTACAGAGTAACGCGAATATCGTTTACGGATAGGGAACCATTCACTTGTTCAATGTAAAGATTAATTAACAATAAATATTATTTCCTAATTAGCTCAAATCTAATTAGTTACTGCATGCGCAATTCCTGATCTTCCTTCTGGTATAATAGTAACAATCGCAGCGAGCGTGCTCTGAGACTTCCGTAATCACACAATCTATCCCTTATCAGACCCCAAAATCAGCGCCACTTGTAAACCTGGAATTAAAGACACTTTATAGAATCCTCTCAGGAATACTGTAATTATAATCTGTATCTGATGTTTATTAAGTGCTTAAGAAAGGTTCTCAGATCATCGCTCTCCTTCTGTAATTATATACATGTGACATTAATTCCACCGCCATCAAAGGTAAACACAGTGCTCGAGAAAGTGAAGAACTTCAACCTTTACCAGCGGAGACACGTTTCCGTATTCAGAATGGACTGCGCCGTCCACTATATGGTGATACAGACACCTATACTGCGTCACACTGTATACAGAAGACACGATGGACTATAAGTAACATGACAGACTGCGCCGTCCTCTATATGGTGATACAGACACCTATACTGCGTCACACTGTATGCAGAAGACACGATGGACTATAAGTAACATGACAGACTGCGACGTCCGCTATATGGTGATACAGACACCTATACTGCGTCACACTGTATGCAGAAGACACGATGGACTATAAGTAACATGACAGACTGCGACGTCCTCTATATGGTGATACAGACACCTATACTGCGTCACACTGTATACAGAAGACACGATGGACTATAAGTAACATGACAGACTGCGACGTCCTCTATATGGTGATACAGACACCTATACTGCGTCACACTGTATACAGAAGACACGATGGACTATAAGTAACATGACAGACTGTGACGTCCTCTATATGGTGATACAGACACCTATACTGCGTCACACTGTATACAGAAGACACGATGGACTATAAGTAACATGACAGACTGTGACATCCTCTATATGGTGATACAGACACCTATACTGCGTCACACTGTATACAGAAGACACGATGCACTATAAGTAACATGACAGACTGCGACGTCCTCTACATGGTGATACAGACACCTATACTGCGTCACACTGTATACAGAAGACACGATGGACTATAAGTAACATGACAGACTGCGACGTCCTCTATATGGTGACACAGACACCTATACTGCGTCACACTGTATGCAGAAGACACGATGGACTATAAGTAACATGACAGACTGCGACGTCCTCTATATGGTGATACAGACACCTATACTGCGTCACACTGTATGCAGAAGACACGATGGACTATAAGTAACATGACAGACTGTGACGTCCTCTATATGGTGATACAGACACCTATACTGCGTCACACTGTATGCAGAAGACACGATGAACTATAAGTAACATGACAGACTGCGACGTCCTCTATATGGTGATACAGACACCTATACTGCGTCACACTGTATGCAGAAGACACGATGGACTATAAGTAACATGACAGACTGCGACGTCCGCTATATGGTGATACAGACACCTATACTGCGTCACACTGTATGCAGAAGACACGATGGACTATAAGTAACATGACAGACTGCGACGTCCTCTATATGGTGATGCAGACACCTATACTGCGTCACACTGTATGCAGAAGACACGATGGACTATAAGTAACATGACAGACTGTGACGTCCTCTATATGGTGATACAGACACCTATACTGCGTCACACTGTATGCAGAAGACACGATGGACTATAAGTAACATGACAGACTGCGACGTCCGCTATATGGTGATATAGACACCTATACTGCGTCACACTGTATGCAGAAGACACGATGGACTATAAGTAACATGACAGACTGCGCCGTCCGCTATATGGTGATATAGACACCTATACTGCGTCACACTGTATGCAGAAGACACGATGGACTATAAGTAACATGACAGACTGCGACGTCCTCTATATGGTGATACAGACACCTATACTGCGTCACACTGTATGCAGAAGACACGATGGACTATAAGTAACATGACAGACTGCGACGTCCTCTATATGGTTATACAGACACCTATACTGCGTCACACTGTATACAGAAGACACGATGGACTATAAGTAACATGACAGACTGTGACGTCCTCTATATGGTGATACAGACACCTATACTGCGTCACACTGTATGCAGAAGACACGATGGACTATAAGTAACATGACAGACTGCGACGTCCTCTATATGGTGATACAGACACCTATACTGCGTCACACTGTATGCAGAAGACACGATGGACTATAAGTAACATGACAGACTGCGACGTCCGCTATATGGTGATACAGACACCTATACTGCGTCACACTGTATACAGAAGTCACGATGGACTATAAGTAACATGACAGACTGCGCCGTCCTCTATATGGTGATACAGACACCTATACTGCGTCACACTGTATGCAGAAGACACGATGGACTATAAGTAACATGACAGACTGCGACGTCCTCTATATGGTGATACAGACACCTATACTGCGTCACACTGTATGCAGAAGACACGATGGACTATAAGTAACATGACAGACTGCGACGTCCGCTATATGGTGATACAGACACCTATACTGCGTCACACTGTATACAGAAGACACGATGGACTATAAGTAACATGACAGACTGCGACGTCCTCTATATGGTGATACAGACACCTATACTGCGACACACTGTATGCAGAAGACACGATGGACTATAAGTAACATGACAGACTGCGACGTCCTCTATATGGTGATACAGACACTATACTGCGTCACACACTGTATACAGAAGACACGATGGACTATAAGTAACATGACAGACTGTGACGTCCGCTATATGGTGATACAGACACCTATACTGCGTCACACTGTATACAGAAGACACGATGGACTATAAGTAACATGACAGACTGCGACGTCCTCTATATGGTGATACAGACACCTATACTGCGTCACACTGTATGCAGAAGACACGATGGACTATAAGTAACATGACAGACTGTGACGTCCTCTATATGGTGATACAGACACCTATACTGCGTCACACACTGTATGCAGAAGACACGATGTACTATAAGTAACATGACAGACTGCTACGTCCTCTATATGGTGATACAGACACCTATACTGCGTCACACTGTATACAGAAGACACGATAGACTAAAAGTAACATGACAGACTGCGACGTCCGCTATATGGTGATACAGACACCTATACTGCGTCACACACTGTATGCAGAAGTCACGATGGACTATAAGTAACATGACAGACTGCGACGTCCTCTATATGGTGATACAGACACCTATACTGCGTCACACTGTATGCAGAAGTCACGATGGACTATAAGTAACATGACAGACTGCGACGTCCTCTATATGGTGATACAGACACCTATACTGCGTCACACTGTATGCAGAAGACACGATGGACTATAAGTAACATGACAGACTGCGCCGTCCACTATATGGTGATACAGACACCTATACTGCGTCACACTGTATGCAGAAGACACGATGGACTATAAGTAACATGACAGACTGTGACGTCCTCTATATGGTGATACAGACACCTATACTGCGTCACACTGTATGCAGAAGACACGATGGACTGCGACGTCCTCTATATGGTGATACAGATACCTATACTGCGTCACACTGTATGCAGAAGACACGATGGACTATAAGTAACATGACAGACTGCGACGTCCTCTATATGGTGATACAGACACCTATACTGCGTCACACTGTATACAGAAGACACGATGGACTATAAGTAACATGACAGACTGTGACGTCCTCTATATGGTGATACAGACACCTATACTGCGTCACACTGTATGCAGAAGACACGATGGACTATAAGTAACATGACAGACTGCGACGTCCTCTATATGGTGATACAGACACCTATACTGCGTCACACTGTATGCAGAAGACACGATGGACTATAAGTAACATGACAGACTGTGACGTCCTCTATATGGTGATACAGACACCTATACTGCGTCACACTGTATACAGAAGACACGATGGACTATAAGTAACATGACAGACTGCGACGTCCGCTATATGGTGATACAGACACCTATACTGCGTCACACTGTATACAGAAGACACGATGGACTATAAGTAACATGACAGACTGTGACATCCTCTATATGGTGATACAGACACCTATACTGCGTCACACTGTATACAGAAGACACAATGCACTATAAGTAACATGACAGACTGCGACGTCCTCTATATGGTGATACAGACACCTATACTGCGTCACACTGTATACAGAAGACACGATGGACTATAAGTAACATGACAGACTGCGACGTCCTCTATATGGTGATACAGACACCTATACTGCGTCACACTGTATGCAGAAGACACGATGGACTATAAGTAACATGACAGACTGCGACGTCCTCTATATGGTGATACAGACACCTATACTGCGTCACACTGTATACAGAAGACACGATGGACTATAAGTAACATGACAGACTGTGACGTCCTCTATATGGTGATACAGACACCTATACTGCGTCACACTGTATACAGAAGACACGATGGACTATAAGTAACATGACAGACTGTGACATCCTCTATATGGTGATACAGACACCTATACTGCGTCACACTGTATACAGAAGACACGATGCACTATAAGTAACATGACAGACTGCGACGTCCTCTATATGGTGATACAGACACCTATACTGCGTCACACTGTATACAGAAGACACGATGGACTATAAGTAACATGACAGACTGCGACGTCCTCTATATGGTGATACAGACACCTATACTGCGTCACACTGTATGCAGAAGACACGATGGACTATAAGTAACATGACAGACTGCGACGTCCTCTATATGGTGATACAGACACCTATACTGCGTCACACACTGTATGCAGAAGACACGATGGACTATAAGTAACATGACAGACTGTGACGTCCTCTATATGGTGATACAGACACCTATACTGCGTCACACTGTATGCAGAAGACACGATGGACTATAAGTAACATGACAGACTGCGACGTCCTCTATATGGTGATACAGACACCTATACTGCGTCACACTGTATGCAGAAGACACGATGGACTATAAGTAACATGACAGACTGCGACGTTCTCTATATGGTGATACAGACACCTATACTGCGTCACACTGTATGCAGAAGACACGATGGACTATAAGTAACATGACAGACTGCGACGTCCTCTATATGGTGATACAGACACCTATACTGCGTCACACTGTATGCAGAAGACACGATGGACTATAAGTAACATGACAGACTGCGACGTCCTCTATATGGTGATACAGACACCTATACTGCGTCACACTGTATGCAGAAGACACGATGGACTATAAGTAACATGACAGACTGCGACGTCCTCTATATGGTAATACAGACACCTATACTGCGTCACACTGTATACAGAAGACACGATGGACTATAAGTAACATGATAGACTGCGACGTCCTCTATATGGTGATACAGACACCTATACTGCGTCACACTGTATGCAGAAGACACGATGGACTATAAGTAACATGACAGACTGCGACGTCCGCTATATGGTGATACAGACACCTATACTGCGTCACACACTGTATACAGAAGACACGATGGACTATAAGTAACATGACAGACTGCGACGTCCGCTATATGGTGATACAGACACCTATACTGCGTCACACACTGTATACAGAAGACACGATGGACTATAAGTAACATGACAGACTGCGACGTCCTCTATATGGTGATACAGACACCTATACTGCGTCACACTGTATGCAGAAGACACGATGGACTATAAGTAACATGACAGACTGCGACGTCCTCTATATGGTGATACAGACACCTATACTGCGTCACACTGTATACAGAAGACACGATGGACTATAAGTAACATGACAGACTGTGACGTCCTCTATATGGTGATACAGACACCTATACTGCGTCACACTGTATACAGAAGACACGATGGACTATAAGTAACATGACAGACTGTGACATCCTCTATATGGTGATACAGACACCTATACTGCGTCACACTGTATACAGAAGACACGATGCACTATAAGTAACATGACAGACTGCGACGTCCTCTATATGGTGATACAGACACCTATACTGCGTCACACTGTATACAGAAGACACGATGGACTATAAGTAACATGACAGACTGCGACGTCCTCTATATGGTGATACAGACACCTATACTGCGTCACACTGTATGCAGAAGACACGATGGACTATAAGTAACATGACAGACTGCGACGTCCTCTATATGGTGATACAGACACCTATACTGCGTCACACACTGTATGCAGAAGACACGATGGACTATAAGTAACATGACAGACTGTGACGTCCTCTATATGGTGATACAGACACCTATACTGCGTCACACTGTATGCAGAAGACACGATGGACTATAAGTAACATGACAGACTGCGACGTCCTCTATATGGTGATACAGACACCTATACTGCGTCACACTGTATGCAGAAGACACGATGGACTATAAGTAACATGACAGACTGCGACGTTCTCTATATGGTGATACAGACACCTATACTGCGTCACACTGTATGCAGAAGACACGATGGACTATAAGTAACATGACAGACTGCGACGTCCTCTATATGGTGATACAGACACCTATACTGCGTCACACTGTATGCAGAAGACACGATGGACTATAAGTAACATGACAGACTGCGACGTCCTCTATATGGTGATACAGACACCTATACTGCGTCACACTGTATGCAGAAGACACGATGGACTATAAGTAACATGACAGACTGCGACGTCCTCTATATGGTAATACAGACACCTATACTGCGTCACACTGTATACAGAAGACACGATGGACTATAAGTAACATGATAGACTGCGACGTCCTCTATATGGTGATACAGACACCTATACTGCGTCACACTGTATGCAGAAGACATGATGGACTATAAGTAACATGACAGACTGCGACGTCCGCTATATGGTGATACAGACACCTATACTGCGTCACACACTGTATACAGAAGACACGATGGACTATAAGTAACATGACAGACTGCGACGTCCGCTATATGGTGATACAGACACCTATACTGCGTCACACTGTATGCAGAAGACACGATGGACTATAAGTAACATGACAGACTGTGACGTCCGCTATATGGTGATACAGACACCTATACTGCGTCACACTGTATGCAGAAGACACGATGGACTATAAGTAACATGACAGACTGCGACGTCCTCTATATGGTGATACAGACACCTATACTGCGTCACACTGTATGCAGAAGACACGATGGACTATAAGTAACATGACAGACTGCGACGTCCTCTATATGGTGATACAGACACCTATACTGCGTCACACTGTATGCAGAAGACACGATGGACTATAAGTAACATGACAGACTGTGACGTCCTCTATATGGTGATATAGACACCTATACTGCGTCACACTGTATGCAGAAGACACGATGGACTATAAGTAACATGACAGACTGCGACGTCCTCTATATGGTGATACAGACACCTATACTGCGTCACACTGTATGCAGAAGACATGATGGACTATAAGTAACATGACAGACTGCGACGTCCGCTATATGGTGATACAGACACCTATACTGCGTCACACTGTATACAGAAGACACGATGGACTATAAGTAACATGACAGACTGCGACGTCCTCTATATGGTGATACAGACACCTATACTGCGACACACTGTATGCAGAAGACACGATGGACTATAAGTAACATGACAGACTGCGACGTCCTCTATATGGTGATACAGACACTATACTGCGTCACACACTGTATACAGAAGACACGATGGACTATAAGTAACATGACAGACTGTGACGTCCGCTATATGGTGATACAGACACCTATACTGCGTCACACTGTATACAGAAGACACGATGGACTATAAGTAACATGACAGACTGCGACGTCCTCTATATGGTGATACAGACACCTATACTGCGTCACACTGTATGCAGAAGACACGATGGACTATAAGTAACATGACAGACTGTGACGTCCTCTATATGGTGATACAGACACCTATACTGCGTCACACACTGTATGCAGAAGACACGATGTACTATAAGTAACATGACAGACTGCTACGTCCTCTATATGGTGATACAGACACCTATACTGCGTCACACTGTATACAGAAGACACGATAGACTAAAAGTAACATGACAGACTGCGACGTCCGCTATATGGTGATACAGACACCTATACTGCGTCACACTGTATGCAGAAGTCACGATGGACTATAAGTAACATGACAGACTGCGACGTCCTCTATATGGTGATACAGACACCTATACTGCGTCACACTGTATGCAGAAGACACGATGGACTATAAGTAACATGACAGACTGCGCCGTCCACTATATGGTGATACAGACACCTATACTGCGTCACACTGTATGCAGAAGACACGATGGACTATAAGTAACATGACAGACTGTGACGTCCTCTATATGGTGATACAGACACCTATACTGCGTCACACTGTATGCAGAAGACACGATGGACTGCGACGTCCTCTATATGGTGATACAGATACCTATACTGCGTCACACTGTATGCAGAAGACACGATGGACTATAAGTAACATGACAGACTGCGACGTCCTCTATATGGTGATACAGACACCTATACTGCGTCACACTGTATACAGAAGACACGATGGACTATAAGTAACATGACAGACTGTGACGTCCTCTATATGGTGATACAGACACCTATACTGCGTCACACTGTATGCAGAAGACACGATGGACTATAAGTAACATGACAGACTGCGACGTCCTCTATATGGTGATACAGACACCTATACTGCGTCACACTGTATGCAGAAGACACGATGGACTATAAGTAACATGACAGACTGTGACGTCCTCTATATGGTGATACAGACACCTATACTGCGTCACACTGTATACAGAAGACACGATGGACTATAAGTAACATGACAGACTGCGACGTCCGCTATATGGTGATACAGACACCTATACTGCGTCACACTGTATACAGAAGACACGATGGACTATAAGTAACATGACAGACTGCGACGTCCGCTATATGGTGATACAGACACCTATACTGCGTCACACTGTATGCAGAAGACACGATGGGCTATAAGTAACATGACAGACTGCGACGTCCTCTATATGGTGATACAGACACCTATACTGCGTCACACTGTATGCAGAAGACACGATGGACTATAAGTAACATGACAGACTGTGACATCCTCTATATGGTGATACAGACACCTATACTGCGTCACACTGTATACAGAAGACACAATGCACTATAAGTAACATGACAGACTGCGACGTCCTCTATATGGTGATACAGACACCTATACTGCGTCACACTGTATACAGAAGACACGATGGACTATAAGTAACATGACAGACTGCGACGTCCTCTATATGGTGATACAGACACCTATACTGCGTCACACTGTATGCAGAAGACACGATGGACTATAAGTAACATGACAGACTGCGACGTCCTCTATATGGTGATACAGACACCTATACTGCGTCACACTGTATACAGAAGACACGATGGACTATAAGTAACATGACAGACTGTGACGTCCTCTATATGGTGATACAGACACCTATACTGCGTCACACTGTATACAGAAGACACGATGGACTATAAGTAACATGACAGACTGTGACATCCTCTATATGGTGATACAGACACCTATACTGCGTCACACTGTATACAGAAGACACGATGCACTATAAGTAACATGACAGACTGCGACGTCCTCTATATGGTGATACAGACACCTATACTGCGTCACACTGTATACAGAAGACACGATGGACTATAAGTAACATGACAGACTGCGACGTCCTCTATATGGTGATACAGACACCTATACTGCGTCACACTGTATGCAGAAGACACGATGGACTATAAGTAACATGACAGACTGCGACGTCCTCTATATGGTGATACAGACACCTATACTGCGTCACACACTGTATGCAGAAGACACGATGGACTATAAGTAACATGACAGACTGTGACGTCCTCTATATGGTGATACAGACACCTATACTGCGTCACACTGTATGCAGAAGACACGATGGACTATAAGTAACATGACAGACTGCGACGTCCTCTATATGGTGATACAGACACCTATACTGCGTCACACTGTATGCAGAAGACACGATGGACTATAAGTAACATGACAGACTGCGACGTTCTCTATATGGTGATACAGACACCTATACTGCGTCACACTGTATGCAGAAGACACGATGGACTATAAGTAACATGACAGACTGCGACGTCCTCTATATGGTGATACAGACACCTATACTGCGTCACACTGTATGCAGAAGACACGATGGACTATAAGTAACATGACAGACTGCGACGTCCTCTATATGGTGATACAGACACCTATACTGCGTCACACTGTATGCAGAAGACACGATGGACTATAAGTAACATGACAGACTGCGACGTCCTCTATATGGTAATACAGACACCTATACTGCGTCACACTGTATACAGAAGACACGATGGACTATAAGTAACATGATAGACTGCGACGTCCTCTATATGGTGATACAGACACCTATACTGCGTCACACTGTATGCAGAAGACACGATGGACTATAAGTAACATGACAGACTGCGACGTCCGCTATATGGTGATACAGACACCTATACTGCGTCACACACTGTATACAGAAGACACGATGGACTATAAGTAACATGACAGACTGCGACGTCCGCTATATGGTGATACAGACACCTATACTGCGTCACACTGTATGCAGAAGACACGATGGACTATAAGTAACATGACAGACTGTGACGTCCGCTATATGGTGATACAGACACCTATACTGCGTCACACTGTATGCAGAAGACACGATGGACTATAAGTAACATGACAGACTGCGACGTCCTCTATATGGTGATACAGACACCTATACTGCGTCACACTGTATGCAGAAGACACGATGGACTATAAGTAACATGACAGACTGCGACGTCCACTATATGGTGGTACAGACACCTATACTGCGTCACACTGTATGCAGAAGACACGATGGACTATAAGTAACATGACAGACTGTGACGTCCTCTATATGGTGATACAGACACCTATACTGCGTCACACTGTATGCAGAAGACACGATGGACTATAAGTAACATGACAGACTGCAACGTCCTCTATATGGTGATACAGACACCTATACTGCGTCACACTGTATGCAGAAGACACGATGGACTATAAGTAACATGACAGACTGTGACGTCCGCTATATGGTGATACAGACACCTATACTGCGTCACACTGTATGCAGAAGACACGATGGACTATAAGTAACATGACAGACTGCGACGTCCTCTATATGGTGATACAGACATCTATACTGCGTCACACACTGTATGCAGAAGACACGATGGACTATAAGTAACATGACAGACTGCGACGTCCTCTATATGGTGATACAGACATCTATACTGCGTCACACACTGTATGCAGAAGACACGATGGACTATAAGGAACATGACAGACTGCGACGTCCACTATATGGTGATACAGACACCTATACTGCGTCACACTGTATGCAGAAGACACGATGGACTATAAGTAACATGACAGACTGTGACGTCCTCTATATGGTGATATAGACACCTATACTGCGTCACACTGTATGCAGAAGACACGATGGACTATAAGTAACATGACAGACTGCGACGTCCTCTATATGGTGATACAGACACCTATACTGCGTCACACTGTATGTAGAAGACACGATGGACTATAAGTAACATGACAGACTGCGACGTCCTCTATATGGTGATACAGACACCTATACTGCGTCACACTGTATGCAGAAGACACGATGGACTATAAGTAACATGACAGACTGCGACGTCCGCTATATGGTGATACAGACACCTATACTGCGTCACACTGTATGCAGAAGACACGATGGACTATAAGTAACATGACAGACTGTGACGTCCTCTATATGGTGATACAGACACCTATACTGCGTCACACACTGTATGCAGAAGACACGATGGACTATAAGTAACATGACAGACTGCGACGTCCTCTATATGGTGATACAGACACCTATACTGCGTCACACTGTATGTAGAAGACACGATGGACTATAAGTAACATGACAGACTGTGACGTCCTCTATATGGTGATACAGACACCTATACTGCGTCACACACTGTATGCAGAAGACACGATGGACTATAAGTAACATGACAGACTGCGACGTCCTCTATATGGTGATACAGACACCTATACTGCGTCACACTGTATACAGAAGACACGATGGACTATAAGTAACATGACAGACTGTGACGTCCTCTATATGGTGATACAGACACCTATACTGCGTCACACTGTATGCAGAAGACACGATGGACTATAAGTAACATGACAGACTGCGACGTCCTCTATATGGTGATACAGACACCTATACTGCGTCACACTGTATGCAGAAGACACGATGGACTATAAGTAACATGACAGACTGCGACGTCCTCTATATGGTGATACAGACACCTATACTGCGTCACACTGTATGCAGAAGACACGATGGACTATAAGTAACATGACAGACTGCGACGTCCTCTATATGGTGATACAGACACCTATACTGCGTCACACTGTATGCAGAAGACACGATGGACTATAAGTAACATGACAGACTGCGACGTCCGCTATATGGTGATACAGACACCTATACTGCGTCACACTGTATACAGAAGACACGATGGACTATAAGTAACATGACAGACTGTGACGTCCTCTATATGGTGATACAGACACCTATACTGCGTCACACTGTATGCAGAAGACACGATGGACTATAAGTAACATGACAGACTGCGACGTCCGCTATATGGTGATATAGACACCTATACTGCGTCACACTGTATGCAGAAGACACGATGGACTATAAGTAACATGACAGACTGCGACGTCCTCTATATGGTGATACAGACACCTATACTGCGTCACACTGTATACAGAAGACACGATGGACTATAAGTAACATGATAGACTGCGACGTCCTCTATATGGTGATACAGACACCTATACTGCGTCACACTGTATGCAGAAGACACGATGGACTATAAGTAACATGATAGACTGCGACGTCCTCTATATGGTGATACAGACACCTATACTGCGTCACACTGTATGCAGAAGACACGATGGACTATAAGTAACATGACAGACTGCGACGTCCTCTATATGGTGATACAGACACCTATACTGCGTCACACTGTATGCAGAAGACACGATGGACTATAAGTAACATGACAGACTGCGACGTCCTCTATATGGTGATACAGACACCTATACTGCGTCACACTGTATGCAGAAGACACGATGGACTATAAGTAACATGACAGACTGTGACATCCTCTATATGGTGATACAGACACCTATACTGCGTCACACTGTATGCAGAAGACACGATGGACTATAAGTAACATGACAGACTGCGACGTCCGCTATATGGTGATACAGACACCTATACTGCGTCACACTGTATACAGAAGACACGATGGACTATAAGTAACATGACAGACTGCGCCGTCCTCTATATGGTGATACAGACACCTATACTGCGTCACACTGTATGCAGAAGACACGATGGACTATAAGTAACATGACAGACTGTGACGTCCTCTATATGGTGATACAGACACCTATACTGCGTCACACTGTATACAGAAGACACGATGGACTATAAGTAACATGACAGACTGTGACGTCCTCTATATGGTGATACAGACACCTATACTGCGTCACACTGTATGCAGAAGACACGATGGACTATAAGTAACATGACAGACTGTGACGTCCTCTATATGGTGATACAGACACCTATACTGCGTCACACTGTATACAGAAGACACGATGGACTATAAGTAACATGACAGACTGTGACGTCCTCTATATGGTGATATAGACACCTATACTGCATCACACTGTATGCAGAAGACACGATGGACTATAAGTAACATGACAGACTGCGACGTCCTCTATATGGTGATACAGACACCTATACTGCGTCACACTGTATGCAGAAGACACGATGGACTATAAGTAACATGACAGACTGTGACGTCCTCTATACGGTGATACAGACACCTATACTGCGTCACACTGTATACAGAAGACACGATGGACTATAAGTAACATGACAGACTGTGACGTCCTCTATATGGTGATATAGACACCTATACTGCATCACACTGTATGCAGAAGACACGATGGACTATAAGTAACATGACAGACTGCGACGTCCTCTATATGGTGATACAGACACCTATACTGCGTCACACTGTATACAGAAGACACGATGGACTATAAGTAACATGACAGACTGCGACGTCCTCTATATGGTGATACAGACACCTATACTGCGTCACACTGTATGCAGAAGACACGATGGACTATAAGTAACATGACAGACTGCGACGTCCTCTATATGGTGATACAGACACCTATACTGCGTCACACTGTATACAGAAGACACGATGGACTATAAGTAACATGACAGACTGCGACGTCCTCTATATGGTGATACAGACACCTATACTGCGTCACACTGTATGCAGAAGACACGATGGACTATAAGTAACATGACAGACTGTGACGTCCTCTATATGGTGATACAGACACCTATACTGCGTCACACTGTATGCAGAAGACACGATGGACTATAAGTAACATGACAGACTGTGACGTCCGCTATATGGTGATACAGACACCTATACTGCGTGTCACACTGTATGCAGAAGACATGATGGACTATAAGTAACATGACAGACTGCGACGTCCTCTATATGGTGATACAGACACCTATACTGCGTCACACTGTATGCAGAAGACACGATGGACTATAAGTAACATGACAGACTGTGACGTCCTCTATATGGTGATACAGACACCTATACTGCGTCACACTTTATGCAGAAGACACGATGGACTATAAGTAACATGACAGACTGCGACGTCCTCTATATGGTGATACAGACACCTATACTGCGTCACACTGTATGCAGTATGCAGAAGACACGATGGACTATAAGTAACATGACAGACTGTGACGTCCGCTATATGGTAATACAGACACCTATACTGCGTCACACTGTATGCAGAAGACACGATGGACTATAAGTAACATGACAGACTGTGACGTCCTCTATATGGTGATACAGACACCTATACTGCGTCACACTGTATGCAGAAGACACGATGGACTATAAGTAACATGACAGACTGTGACGTCCTCTATATGGTGATACAGACACCTATACTGCGTCACACTGTATGCAGAAGACACGATGGACTATAAGTAACATGACAGACTGCGACGTCCTCTATATGGTGATACAGACACCTATACTGCGTCACACTGTATGCAGAAGACACGATGGACTATAAGTAACATGATAGACTGCGACGTCCTCTATATGGTGATATAGACACCTATACTGCGTCACACACTGTATGCAGAAGACACGATGGACTATAAGTAACATGACAGACTGCGACGTCCTCTATATGGTGATACAGACACCTATACTGCGTCACACTGTATGCAGAAGACACTATGGACTATAAGTAACATGACAGACTGTGACGTCCTCTATATGGTGATACAGACACCTATACTGCGTCACACTGTATGCAGAAGACACGATGGACTATAAGTAACATGACAGACTGCGACGTCCACTATATGGTGATACAGACACCTATACTGCGTCACACTATATGCAGAAGACACGATGGACTATAAGTAACATGACAGACTGCGACGTCCTCTATATGGTGATACAGACACCTATACTGCGTCACACTGTATGCAGAAGACACGATGGACTATAAGTAACATGACAGACTGCGCAGTCCGCTATATGGTGATACAGACACCTATACTGCGTCACACTGTATGCAGAAGACACGATGGACTATAAGTAACATGACAGACTGCGACGTCCTCTATATGGTTATACAGACACCTATACTGCGTCACACTGTATGCAGAAGACACGATGGACTATAAGTAACATGACAGACTGTGACGTCCTCTATATGGTGATACAGACACCTATACTGCGTCACACTGTATGCAGAAGACACGATGGACTATAAGTAACATGACAGACTGTGACGTCCTCTATATGGTGATACAGACACCTATACTGCGTCACACTGTATGCAGAAGACACGATGGACTATAAGTAACATGACAGACTGCGACGTCCTCTATATGGTGATACAGACACCTATACTGCGTCACACTGTATGCAGAAGACACGATGGACTATAAGTAACATGACAGACTGCGACGTCCTCTATATGGTGATACAGACACCTATACTGCGTCACACTGTATGCAGAAGACACGATGGACTATAAGTAACATGACAGACTGCGACGTCCTCTATATGGTGATACAGACACCTATACTGCGTCACACTGTATGCAGAAGACACGATGGACTATAAGTAACATGACAGACTGCGACGTCCTCTATATGGTGATACAGACACCTATACTGCGTCACACTGTATACAGAAGACACGATGGACTATAAGTAACATGACAGACTGTGACGTCCTCTATATGGTGATACAGACACCTATACTGCGTCACACTGTATGCAGAAGACACGATGGACTATAAGTAACATGACAGACTGCGCAGTCCGCTATATGGTGATACAGACACCTATACTGCGTCACACTGTATACAGAAGACACGATGGACTATAAGTAACATGACAGACTGCGACGTCCTCTATATGGTGATACAGACACCTATACTGCGTCACACTGTATGCAGAAGACACGATGGACTATAAGTAACATGACAGACTGCGACTTCCGCTATATGGTGATACAGACACCTATACTGCGTCACACTGTATGCAGAAGACACGATGGACTATAAGTAACATGACAGACTGCGACGTCCTCTATATGGTGATACAGACACCTATACTGCGTCACACTGTATGCAGAAGACACGATGGACTATAAGTAACATGACAGACTGCGACGTCCTCTATATGGTGATACAGACACCTATACTGCGTCACACTGTATGCAGAAGACACGATGGACTATAAGTAACATGACAGACTGTGACGTCCTCTATATGGTGATACAGACACCTATACTGCATCACACACTGTATGCAGAAGACACGATGGACTATAAGTAACATGACAGACTGTGACGTCCTCTATATGGTGATACAGACACCTATACTGCGTCACACTGTATGCAGAAGACACGATGGAGTATAAGTAACATGACAGACTGCGACGTCCTCTATATGGTGATACAGACACCTATACTGCGTCACACTGTATGCAGAAGACACGATGGACTATAAGTAACATGACAGACTGTGACGTCCTCTATATGGTGATACAGACACCTATACTGCGTCACACACTGTATGCAGAAGACACGATGCACTATAAGTAACATGACAGACTCTGACGTCCGCTATATGGTGATACAGACACCTATACTGCGTCACACTGTATGCAGAAGACACGATGGACTATAAGTAACATGACAGACTGTGACGTCCTCTATATGGTGATACAGACACCTATACTGCGTCACACTGTATGCAGAAGACACGATAGACTATAAGTAACATGACAGACTGTGACGTCCTCTATATGGTGATACAGACACCTATACTGCGTCACACTGTATACAGAAGACACGATGGACTATAAGTAACATGACAGACTGCGACGTCCTCTATATGGTGATACAGACACCTATACTGCGTCACACTGTATGCAGAAGACACGATGGACTATAAGTAACATGACAGACTGCGACGTCCTCTATATGGTGATACAGACACCTATACTGCGTCACACTGTATGCAGAAGTCATGATGGACTATAAGTAACATGACAGACTGTGACGTCCACTATATGGTGATACAGACACCTATACTGCGTCACACTGTATGCAGAAGACACGATGGACTATAAGTAACATGACAGACTGCGACGTCCTCTATATGGTGATACAGACACCTATACTGCGTCACACTGTATGCAGAAGACACGATGGACTATAAGTAACATGACAGACTGCGACGTCCTCTATATGGTGATACAGACACCTATACTGCGTCACACACTGTATGCAGAAGACACGATGGACTATAAGTAACATGACAGACTGCGACGTCCTCTATATGGTGATACAGACACCTATACTGCGTCACACACTGTATGCAGAAGTCACGATGGACTATAAGTAACATGACAGACTGTGACGTCCTCTATATGGTGATACAGACACCTATACTGCGTCACACTGTATGCAGAAGACACGATGGACTATAAGTAACATGACAGACTGCGACGTCCTCTATATGGTGATATAGACACCTATACTGCGTCACACTGTATGCAGAAGTCACGATGGACTATAAGTAACATGACAGACTGTGACGTCCACTATATGGTGATACAGACACCTATACTGCGTCACACTGTATGCAGAAGACACGATGGACTATAAGTAACATGACAGACTGCGACGTCCTCTATATGGTGATACAGACACCTATACTGCGTCACACTGTATGCAGAAGACACGATGGACTATAAGTAACATGACAGACTGTGACGTCCTCTATATGGTGATACAGACACCTATACTGCGTCACACACTGTATGCAGAAGACACGATGGACTATAAGTAACATGACAGACTGTGACGTCCTCTATATGGTGATACAGACACCTATACTGCGTCACACTGTATGCAGAAGTCACGATGGACTATAAGTAACATGACAGACTGCGACGTCCTCTATATGGTGATACAGACACCTATACTGCGTCACACTGTATGCAGAAGACACGATGGACTATAAGTAACATGACAGACTGCGACGTCCGCTATATGGTGATACAGACACCTATACTGCGTCACACTGTATGCAGAAGACACAATGGACTATAAGTAACATGACAGACTGTGACGTCCTCTATATGGTGATACAGACACCTATACTGCGTCACACTGTATACAGAAGACACGATGGACTATAAGTAACATGACAGACTGTGACGTCCACTATATGGTGATACAGACACCTATACTGCGTCACACTGTATGCAGAAGACACGATGGACTATAAGTAACATGACAGACTGTGACGTCCTCTATATGGTGATACAGACACCTATACTGCGTCACACTGTATACAGAAGACACGATGGACTATAAGTAACATGACAGACTGCGCCGTCATCTATATGGTGATACAGACACCTATACTGCGTCACACTGTATGCAGAAGACACGATGGACTATAAGTAACATGACAGACTGCGCCGTCCTCTATATGGTGATACAGACACCTATACTGCGTCACACTGTATGCAGAAGACACGATGGACTATAAGTAACATGACAGACTGCGACGTCCTCTATATGGTGATACAGACACCTATACTGCGTCACACTGTATGCAGAAGTCACGATGGACTATAAGTAACATGACAGACTGCGACGTCCTCTATATGGTGATACAGACACCTATACTGCGTCACACTGTATGCAGAAGACACGATGGACTATAAGTAACATGACAGACTGCGACGTCCGCTATATGGTGATACAGACACCTATACTGCGTCACACTGTATGCAGAAGACACGATGGACTATAAGTAACATGACAGACTGCGACGTCCGCTATATGGTGATACAGACACCTATACTGCGTCACACTGTATGCAGAAGACACGATGGACTATAAGTAACATGACAGACTGCGACGTCCGCTATATGGTGATACAGACACCTATACTGCGTCACACTGTATACAGAAGACACGATGGACTATAAGTAACATGACAGACTGCGACGTCCTCTATATGGTGATACAGACACCTATACTGCGTCACACTGTATGCAGAAGACACGATGGACTATAAGTAACATGACAGACTGCGACGTCCTCTATATGGTGATACAGACACCTATACTGCGTCACACTGTATGCAGAAGACACGATGGACTATAAGTAACATGACAGACTGCGACGTCCTCTATATGGTGATACAGACACCTATACTGCGTCACACTGTATGCAGAAGACACGATGGACTATAAGTAACATGACAGACTGCGACGTCCTCTATATGGTGATACAGACACCTATACTGCGTCACACTGTATGCAGAAGACACGATGGACTATAAGTAACATGATAGACTGCGACGTCCTCTATATGGTGATACAGACACCTATACTGCGTCACACTGTATGCAGAAGACACGATGGACTATAAGTAACATGACAGACTGTGACGTCCTCTATATGGTGATACAGACACCTATACTGCGTCACACACTGTATGCAGAAGACACGATGGACTATAAGTAACATGACAGACTGCGACGTCCTCTATATGGTGATACAGACACCTATACTGCGTCACACTGTATGTAGAAGACACGATGGACTATAAGTAACATGACAGACTGCGACGTCCTCTATATGGTGATACAGACACCTATACTGCGTCACACTGTATACAGAAGACACGATGGACTCTAAGTAACATGACAGACTGTGACGTCCTCTATATGGTGATACAGACACCTATACTGCGTCACACTGTATGCAGAAGACACGATGGACTATAAGTAACATGACAGACTGTGACGTCCTCTATATGGTGATACAGACACCTATACTGCGTCACACTGTATGCAGAAGACACGATGGACTATAAGTAACATGACAGACTGCGACGTCCTCTATATGGTGATACAGACACCTATACTGCGTCACACTGTATGCAGAAGACACGATGGACTATAAGTAACATGACAGACTGCGACGTCCTCTATATGGTGATACAGACACCTATACTGCGTCACACTGTATGCAGAAGACACGATGGACTATAAGTAACATGACAGACTGCGACGTCCGCTATATGGTGATACAGACACCTATACTGCGTCACACTGTATACAGAAGACACGATGGACTATAAGTAACATGACAGACTGTGACGTCCTCTATATGGTGATACAGACACCTATACTGCGTCACACTGTATGCAGAAGACACGATGGACTATAAGTAACATGACAGACTGCGACGTCCTCTATATGGTGATATAGACACCTATACTGCGTCACACTGTATGCAGAAGACACGATGGACTATAAGTAACATGACAGACTGCGACGTCCTCTATATGGTGATACAGACACCTATACTGCATCACACTGTATACAGAAGACACGATGGACTATACGTAACATGATAGACTGCGACGTCCTCTATATGGTGATACAGACACCTATACTGCGTCACACTGTATGCAGAAGACACGATGGACTATAAGTAACATGATAGACTGCGACGTCCTCTATATGGTGATACAGACACCTATACTGCGTCACACTGTATGCAGAAGACACGATGGACTATAAGTAACATGACAGACTGCGACGTCCTCTATATGGTGATACAGACACCTATACTGCGTCACACTGTATGCAGAAGACACGATGGACTATAAGTAACATGACAGACTGTGACGTCCTCTATATGGTGATACAGACACCTATACTGCGTCACACTGTATGCAGAAGACACGATGGACTATAAGTAACATGACAGACTGCGACGTCCTCTATATGGTGATACAGACACCTATACTGCGTCACACTGTATACAGAAGACACCATGGACTATAAGTAACATGACAGACTGTGACGTCCTCTATATGGTGATACAGACACCTATACTGCGTCACTCTGTATGCAGAAGACACGATGGACTATAAGTAACATGACAGACTGTGACGTCCTCTATATGGTGATACAGACACCTATACTGCGTCACACTGTATGCAGAAGACACTATGGACTATAAGTAACATGACAGACTGCGACGTCCTCTATATGGTGATACAGACACCTATACTGCGTCACACTGTATGCAGAAGACACGATGGACTATAAGTAACATGACAGACTGCGACGTCCTCTATATGGTGATACAGACACCTATACTGCGTCACACTGTATGCAGAAGACACGATGGACTATAAGTAACATGACAGACTGCGCCGTCCTCTATATGGTGATACAGACACCTATACTGCGTCACACTGTATGCAGAAGACACGATGGACTATAAGTAACATGACAGACTGCGCCGTCCTCTATATGGTGATACAGACACCTATACTGCGTCACACTGTATGCAGAAGACACGATGGACTATAAGTAACATGACAGACTGTGACGTCCTCTATATGGTGATACAGACACCTATACTGCGTCACACTGTATGCAGAAGACACGATGGACTATAAGTAACATGACAGACTGCGACGTCCTCTATATGGTGATACAGACACCTATACTGCGTCACACTGTATACAGAAGACACGATGGACTATAAGTAACATGACAGACTGTGACGTCCGCTATATGGTGATACAGACACCTATACTGCGTCACACTGTATGCAGAAGACACGATGGACTATAAGTAACATGACAGACTGTGACGTCCTCTATATGGTGATACAGACACCTATACTGCGTCACACTGTATACAGAAGACACGATGGACTATAAGTAACATGACAGACTGTGACGTCCGCTATATGGTGATACAGACACCTATACTGCGTCACACTGTATGCAGAAGACACGATGGACTATAAGTAACATGACAGACTGTGACGTCCTCTATATGGTGATACAGACACCTATACTGCGTCACACTGTATGCAGAAGACACGATGGACTATAAGTAACATGACAGACTGCGACGTCCTCTATATGGTGATACAGACACCTATACTGCGTCACACTGTATGCAGAAGACACGATGGACTATAAGTAACATGACAGACTGTGACGTCCGCTATATGGTGATACAGACACCTATACTGCGTCACACTGTATGCAGAAGACACGATGGACTATAAGTAACATGACAGACTGCGACGTCCGCTATATGGTGATAGACACCTATACTGCGTCACACTGTATGCAGAAGACACGATGGACTATAAGTAACATGACAGACTGTGACGTCCGCTATATGGTGATACAGACACCTATACTGCGTCACACTGTATGCAGAAGACACGATGGACTATAAGTAACATGACAGACTGCGACGTCCTCTATATGGTGATACAGACACCTATACTGCGTCACACTGTATACAGAAGACACGATGGACTATAAGTAACATGACAGACTGTGACGTCCTCTATATGGTGATACAGACACCTATACTGCGTCACACTGTATACAGAAGACACAATGGACTATAAGTAACATGACAGACTGTGACGTCCTCTATATGGTGATACAGACACCTATACTGCGTCACACTGTATGCAGAAGACACGATGGACTATAAGTAACATGACAGACTGCGACGTCCTCTATATGGTGATACAGACACCTATACTGCGTCACACTGTATGCAGAAGACATGATGGACTATAAGTAACATGACAGACTGTGACGTCCTCTATATGGTGATACAGACACCTATACTGCGTCACACTGTATGCAGAAGACACGATGGACTATAAGTAACATGATAGACTGCGACGTCCTCTATATGGTGATACAGACACCTATACTGCGTCACACTGTATGCAAAAGACACGATGGACTATAAGTAACATGACAGACTGCGCCGTCCTCTATATGGTGATACAGACACCTATACTGCGTCACACTGTATGCAGAAGACACGATGGACTATAAGTAACATGACAGACTGCGCCGTCCTCTATATGGTGATACAGACACCTATACTGCGTCACACTGTATGCAGAAGACACGATGGACTATAAGTAACATGACAGACTGCGACGTCCTCTATATGGTGATACAGACACCTATACTGCGTCACACTGTATGCAGAAGACACGATGGACTATAAGTAACATGACAGACTGCGACGTCCTCTATATGGTGATACAGACACCTATACTGCGTCACACTGTATGCAGAAGACACGATGGACTATAAGTAACATGACAGACTGCGACGTCCTCTATATGGTGATACAGACACCTATACTGCGTCACACTGTATGCAGAAGACACGATGGACTATAAGTAACATGACAGACTGTGACGTCCTCTATATGGTGATACAGACACCTATACTGCGTCACACTGTATGTAGAAGACACGATGGACTATAAGTAACATGACAGACTGTGACGTCCTCTATATGGTGATACAGACACCTATACTGCGTCACACTGTATGCAGAAGACACGATGGACTATAAGTAACATGACAGACTGCGACGTCCGCTATATGGTGATACAGACACCTATACTGCGTCACACACTGTATACAGAAGACACGATGGACTATAA